>NC_059073.1:56805483-57047983 GCF_020497125.1 Mauremys mutica
CTAATATCTCTCACCTGCTCACAAACACTGGGAAATTAATAGCTTATTTTAACAAGTTTTTAAAATTACAGAAGTGTTTCTTGTTTCATGAAATTTACCACTAGCTTCTGACTTTGAGAAAATATGATACAGGACACTTTAAAGAACAGTGTACAATGGAACAGTCTTTTAAAGAGTGTGAATTATCATAAATATTTTGTTTTTATTCACAGACAAGTGTTATTGCCGCAACATGCACACACCTTCTTAGCAAATTCAAAATTTAAGACAAAATAAAAAATATTAATAATTATGAAGGCATTGTGGTTCCAGATATCCAGCCTGTCTCTATCATCTGACAACAAACTCTGCAATAAATGTTATGGTTCAATTTTTTTTTAAAACAAAAACCAAAGGCCCACAAGCCCTTTGCTTGCAGGCTAACAATGCTGTAATTATCTTTATAGAAGTAATCACAAGCCAGGTATTCATGCTAGCATTCCAATTCTCTTAGCAATACTCCAACTTCAGATGATTTCAGAAAGAGTCTTGATGAAGGAATAGACTATAGGATAGGTTTTAGAGTACATTTTAGAAACAGAACATAAGATACTTCTAATGATGCATTCTCAAAAGAAAATGTGTAGTGTTCCTTACAGTATTAAAATATTATTTCATAGTAAAATCAACATGGTCAATGAAAATAGAAGGTCATTTGTTTTTTTTAAATAGTATAGTCAGTAATAAGGCAGATTTATTTCTTGAATAAAATAGTGGCTAATTTGTTGTGGATATCCAAGATCAACTGGGCATTTTATTTATTATGCAGAGTCTTTCATCATTTTTTACACTACAAGTTAATTTGACTGCTGTGCATAAGTGAAGTGAGCAATTCAGTAATTAACTTTTGTGTTTTAAAATGTATGAACTTTAATTAGATTTCATTATAAACAAACAAATGTCAACCATAATTATAAGCTACTTGGTTTAACCACATATTATCCCTTTTCAAACAAACTTGATGTCAGACAAATTAAAATCAAGCAGCCAGCAATTTTGAGTTGAATTTTACATGATCTGCCAGTAACCTGATTACTTTAACTTCAATATCATTACAGGAAAAGTATTTCAGGAAAAATAATTACAAGAATTCCAACAGGAGACAAGCTTAATTGTATTGATTCAAAAGATGCATGTCTATAGGAACCATGTTGAAGGAATAATGTTATCTTAAATCTACAGTTACTATTAAAATGAAATTGTCTGGCATGAAAAAGGCAATTTGAGATTGGTGTCTGGAAAACCAGAGATACAAAACTAACTGAAATAATTATCTTTACCCAGTTATCTTATACTTTAAGCAACAAAATATCAATGTGGAACAACTTCAAGGCATGAATGAAGGTTTGCAGGTTTATTTACTGACTGGTGTATCTATTAGTACCAGGAACAAGTGGAGCTGTCAGGACATAATGAAGGTAAATGATTAGTTAGCACTGAGACTGAGCTCTTCTTCAATGCAATAAGAGTTAATTAAAGTTTACCACTAAACATCAACCAAAGCAGGATGTTGATCAGGTTTCAGCATTAAGTGCAAACAGACAATGGTTGGCAGCAATTAGTGCAGCTATCAAATTACATGCAATGATAATTATACATTTAAAATAGCTAAAGGGCTCGTGGGGGGAGGGGAGAACCTAATCAGCCCTCTTTGACTACATATACTTGAAGGGCAGGAAACAGGTATCAGATATTTCACTTTAACACTGTAAATCAATAGAATTAAACAAAAAAGGTTGTACAAGTACATTATCTGAAAGAGGACAATTCACTGTACATGAAATGGAAGAAATCTGTAGACAACTTCTAACAAAGATAAGTACTAGTTAGATCAAATAAATTACTTCGCTGCTGCCACTCACAGTGACACCCGTAAACAAGCAGAGAAGTGTTTGGGGTTTAAAGGCCAGTGGCTGCAACTTTATTACAAATTTCTACAACAGTCTCAAGGTTACCTGGTATCTTTAGTCCCTGGGGCCACGTTCATATCTCTGTGAAGGCCTGAAGCCTGTGACCACAAAGGGGAGTTTCATGTGCTAGCTGCAAACCCACTCCAAGGAAGACTGGGTTTACGCGAGACAATTACCTGGTATCTGAGCCAGAGCCTAAGGCTCTTCTGCACACCCATTTCTCTCCACCCCCTGCAGTCAGCATGTGTTTTAGCCCTGCCTGCTCCTAAACTCATGGATTTGGGGGGGAAAGGGATTAAGAATCAGATCACCCACTTCACCTCCCAGAGGAATATGCTTAACAAATTGTGAAATACATAATTACTAATAACTCCAAATACACTAAATGCCGAAGCCTCTCTCCACCACATCACAGCCCTGCTGCCAAGGCCTCAAACTCAACCATGATACAATGGAGACAAGGTGAGTGAGGTAATATCTCTTATTGGACCAGCTTCCGCTGGTGAAAGAGACAAGCTTTCAAGCTTCAAAAAGCTCTTCATGTCTGGAAAAGGTAAACCAGAGTATCACAGCTAAATACAAGCATAAGGGGTTAACACGTTACAAGAAACCACTTAAAATGAAGTGAGCAATTAACACCTCTGCAGTCATAGGACAAAGGAGGGTTGGTAGGTTACAAATTTTTTATTCCTAGGGGAATTCTGTGCCAAAAAATTAAAAATCCTACGCACAGTATTTTAAAATTTTGCAAAATTCTGCATATTTTATTTGTCAAAATAATACAATATAATCACACCAGTTTCAATTATTTTGGTATTTTATTTCAAAATACCTGTCAGCAAGTATGTCTGCAACAACACAGACAACAAAAAAGATTCAAGAAATGTTTCTCACAAATAGATTCCTTACTAGGCATATTAATACAGAACTTTAAGTAATAATTAATTTAAACTACTATACAGACACGTATTTCCCTCAGAAGCAATGCAAAAGGTTGGGGGAGCTAGGGGTAATGGAGGAGCTGAGGGAGAGGGAAGTAATTGCTGGGAAGGAGCCTGTGTATGAACTAGGAGGGTTGTTGGGTGTGGGTGGGAAAAGTATGGAACAGTTTATTTCTTTGAGGGAGGAGGTTTCTTAGGGGGCCTTTCCCATACCGATCCTGGCTGACCCCTAACCTCTCTCATTCAGTCAGGCCCATCTGCCCCTGTCCCAATGTGTTCCTGTGCCCCCCATACCCATGTGTCCCTGCACCCCCTTCCCAATGTCCCTGCACCCCCCTCAGTCAGCCCCTCGCTCTTGTCCCCATGTGTCCTTGCACCCCCACTCTCATTCAGCCCCTACCCTAGTCTGTCCCCCCCCACTAGCCCTTCTGAACCCCAGTCTGTGCCCCCCCCCCAGCAGTCCTATGTTGTCACATATCCCATGCCTCTTGACCTCCTGACAGGCTGGCCCCAGAGACAAGGTGCTGTGAGGAACTCAGCCTCTTCTCTTCCCTATCTGTAGCTTGCTGCTTCCGCCATGGAGCAGCTGCTCTCTGTTCTGGTGTCACAGTGGCCCCTGCTGGGTGAAAGGTGTAACTGCAGCACTTCTTGGCAGAATGGATTTTCTGCTGAGAAAAAAAAAATCTGCCTGGCATATGAATTCTGCATATGTGCAGTGATGCAGAATTCCCCCAGGAGTAAAATTGTTGTAATGAGCCATAAAACCGGTGTCTCTGTTGACACCATGATTTTTTAGCATCTAGCAGAGTTATGAATTTAAGTTCACAAGCTCATCTTTTGAAGTTGTTGTGCAGGTTTCCTTTGAGGACGAGGAATGATAGGTCAGATATCGACTGAAAAGTTTGACTTTGTGAAAAGTATTCACCCACCGGTGATAGGGTGATCTGATGGCAGCCATCACCAAGTTTAGTAGCAGTATATCACTAACATCTAGCCTGTACTGTTGACACCAGCTAAATATATGAGAGGAAACTGAAAAACTCCCAGGACCAGCACCACCATGCTATGAGGAAAAAATTTCTCTCAACCCTAAATTGGAAGTCTGCTAAATCCTGTGCAAATCATCAAGAATCCTGAGTCCCCTGAAGTGAAGACACAACCAATGCCTCACAACTGCTATTCCAAGACTGGTGAAATGCTAGGAGAAGGGGCAAACACTCCCTTCAGGCCAGCCACCTCCATGCTTTGCCTGAGGCACCCAAAAACAAGCCAGGAGGACTGGCGTTTGAACACACCTAACACTCAGACAATTCCTGAGCATACTCTGCCCACTAGCCAATTCAGAGATAAAAGGAAGATGGCTGGCTCCTACCAGCCCAGAAAGATGCAGGAACATGATCATCTGAGCCACCTCCCTATCTTGGCACCAGCTGGATGGGCCTGGCAAGTGAAAGCCTCATTTCTTTTAAGGTGTTCTGAACCTGGGGATTGTAAACAGGTGACAGAAGGCCACAGCCACCCTTGTCTTTCCCATACATTAAAAGGGAGGAGGTCCCAGTATGGAAAAAAGGGATTGTAGTAATACAAGAACCGGGGGACAGACCATTAAATTAAAAGATGTCAAATTCAAAACTGATAGAAGGAAATTCTTTTTTATACAATGCTGGATATGTGGAACTCATAACCACAGGACATCACTGAGGCCAAGAACTGAACAAGAATCAAAAAGGGATTGGACATTTATATGGATAATAAGAATATCCAGAGTTACCATACTAATGTTAACAAAAATTTTGAAAGGGATATTACATAAGAACGGCCATAGTTGGTCAGACCAAAGGTCCATCTAGCCCAGTATTCTGTCTTCTGGCAGTGTCCAATGCCAGGTGCCCCAGAGGGAATGAACAGAACAGGTAATCATCAAGAGGTCCATACCCTGTCATCCATTCCCAGCCCCAAACCTCACCTCTTCAGGGTTTAAGCCAATCTCTATCTATCAGAGGCCAGGATGAGACCTGGTATGTTCAGCAAATTATCTCACATCCGACTACTGGGTTTCTTGCACCTTCCTCTAAAGCATCTGGCACTGGCCACTGTCAGAGACAGGATACTAACAGACCTCGGTTCTGATCCAGTATGCCAATTATCTGTGGTATGAATTAAACTTTCAGAGTGAGGAAATGCTACTGTGGGGAGTTTGAGCATCTTATTTTTTGTCTGAACTAAACAAAAATGCAACAATCCTACATCTTAGCAGGGAGTTAGACTAGGTGATCCTTGTGGTCCCTTCTAACCCTATCTTCTATAAGATTTCATCAGCATTGGCTGGTATTTCAATGAGCTACATTTAGTTCTATTGTATTTTCTTCTATAATTTTTACATCAATGTTAAAAAATTAAAATCTGATTTGCCTGTCAGTTTTTTAAAACCTTTAGTTCTGATTTTTAAGATCACATTTATTTTAATACTATGATAACTGTAAAAAATTAGACACATGCATAAAATACATTAAAATGGGCTCTGTTGTAATGTTGCCTACCAATTATGGCTTGTGCTGGAATGTGTGTAAATTCACATCACTAAAATTATTTTAATAAAAAGCCTCACTGTTTTGCATAGTTATTGGGCTGCAGCCTAGAGCAATTCTGTAGAATTTTTTTCCCTTACAAACCTCATTTTCCCAACTAATTCTGTTATGCTAGGGATTTGTGCACAGAGTTGGCTAATCTCAGTATTTCCCTAGAGCTGAATCTAAGCTATGGCCCACTCCCAGCACAAAAGTGTCTCCAAAAGCCCTTTCGCCCCCTTCAGCACTCATACACTCATTGGTCCTGACATTTTCACTTCAGCCATGACAAATGAGCTGATGGCTGTGATCAGATTGCACACGAGGACTGCTTTATCTAAAGACATATCATTAGCTCTCATCACTATCTTCCAATATGACTCCTTTTGTTTAATTTGTTATGAAAATGCAAGTAAATTTAAAAAACATCTGAACCCTAAAGTAACAACACATAAACGTCATTAAAAGCAAAAAGCAAACCAGACTCAGACAGGATCAGAAAAAGGCTAGCATTAACTAAATGTTTCTCTGGGGATTTAAGAAACTGTACTCAACCTCTGCCCTAGTGCAAACATGCCAGTTGACCGTCTTCAAAAGGTCCCTTCCCCCATGGTGGACTGCTAGCACTACTTGCCATTTTTAGAGAGACATAAATAAACCAACAGCAATCAAACATGACTAATAAATAAGTAAGCCAATTTCTTTGTCTCAAAACTACTTCACATATTTTTCTGTACCACCAACATGCATTTTCAAATGAATCTCTTAAAGAGTATAGTGGTGTACAAATAAGATTTTTCACTTGAATCAGTTTTCTGACTTTCAGTAACAACACTAACACTAAATGCTGTTTGAAGAGGAAATCTTTCAATTCAGAATTAATACTGCAATCTTCCTCTTAAGTTAGAATCTAAGTTCCAGTTACATAGTTCTTGTTACAGCTACAAGGTTTACAAAGTATATATTTGTTGTAACCTCTTCTAGCAATTCATCTGAGAATACACACACATCTATTCGGAGTCAACTGTAACACAACAGATCTTGGGAATGGAGGTCATGCTTTGAGGTAAAGTGCTATTCACTTTTGGACCATGCAAGAAGCTCTTTATTCCTGTTCTTATTGGCATCAGTTCCCCCTTACCAGCGCAAGAACAAAGCCAAGTGCTCGTGTGAGGTTTATGAATAAATCAGAGGTGAGCCACTTTAAGTGCTGCCCATGATTTCCTTGTTGACAGTGAGCACTTAAACAGGCTTCTATGACCAGCAACTCCTGGCAAATCTTAATGGTTCCTAATCTGCACCCTGCTTCATTTCAGGAAAGAAATGACTCTCCCCGTTTTTTCTCAAGTCTTCACCTTTTAGGTAACTGTTGTCCCACCTTCTTAGAAATGCACATTCAGGGACTGTCCCATTTCAATACCAAGCCTGCATGTTAACACACAACTTTAAAAACACCCTTTTCTCCCTAGAAAACAAATTACAACTAATAAAAATATTATTACACAGGTCAGCCTAAATAATTCTCAGACAAACCATTAAACAGTTCCGCATTTGTTTAAATTACATATATTTAAACAACCCTAAAAGGTTTCTAATATATTTTTCCAATTGTTAAAATCCTGTCAAATACTGAGAACTAACACACTGTGTTTGTATGGCAAGAAGTAAAATAAGAAATATTTACAAATTCCTGCTATTAAATTTGTTTAGATAAATTCAAACATCCTTAGAAAACTATTTTTAAATAACCCTTAGGTTGTGAAACAAATGGACTCAAGATAGTAAATTCAGAGTTTGAGCCCAAAAACTCCACTCTGAACACATTATCATTAACTCATGCCATTTCAGCTAGGACATAAGTATTACAACACATCTAACAATAACACCCTCATATACCAGACCCATGCTGTTATACATAGAAACAATTGGTTGTTTAGAGGACAGGGTTTCAACATGCAATTAAACCCACAATTTTTAATTTCTTGTCCTTTATTTTGGATGTGTCACCTCCAATGAGATTCAATCTACTCTATAATAGCCGAGCCATTGTTATGCTCTCAGTCACTGCTATTTATAAAATGACATTTAGACTCCTTTTTATCTTGGTGCTCCTCCACCTATTCAAGAGAAGTTGCAACCATACCACCTTGGGCTGCGATCTCATAAGCTAACCCCAGCTGGGCCCAGTCAGCATGAAGACTTCCAAAGAAAACATAGTGCTGTTGATGATTCCGTAAATGGCATTTTCCCTCTAAGGGCCCGATCCAAAAACCCACAGAAGTCACTGTGAGTCTCTACTCACACTGACTTCACTGAGCTTTGGATCAGGCCCTAATTCCAAACTAGAAGCTACTGTAATGCTGGAGGATCCCTCTTTCAGAAGAGATATAAATCCAAGGCTCTGACCACCTGTGACTATCAAATATCCAGTGACACTTTCCACCAGAGCTGGAATGTTTGCCCTGATGCATTAACTGATTACCAGTTGGAAAATTACATTTTGTCTAACTACAATGATCTAGTTGTTTTTGTGGGATAAAGCATTCTTAACTTTCTTTCCCAAGTCATTGTGTGGCATAGTTGTGGGCTGCTGTTTGTGTACTGTGTGACACTTTCCACCCTAGAGACGGCTGCATCCTAGTGATGGAGGAAGTGGTTTCTTGTAATCAGTTTATAATAGTTTCAGGGATTTGGGGGTGACATTTGCTATATAAATGTCAGTCATTAACTTTATTTTATAAATGCTAAGGCATTTTCTTATTTATACTCTCAATCTTACAAATTGAGAACAAACTATATTCCTCTTCCTGTTAAATAAACAAACATTTTCCCATTACACAGAGGGTGAGGAGAAGGATGAAGAACATGAGGGTGGTACCCTATAAAGAGCTGCTTTTCATGGGGACCCTTAGCATCTGAATGCAGGAGTAAGGACCAATGTGCTTGAAATAGGGAGAAACTGCACTTTGTAATGGTTTGGCTATGGCGCCTCACACAGGGAACTTTGCTCTGTGTGGAGACCTTTGTATAAAACTTGGGAAGCTTGAGGAGCCATCTTGTCTCCTTGGGAAAGTTGCTTTGGGGCCTTTGCTGTCTCACAGTATGGAAGCTTCTCTCTCCAAGTGGGAGGTGGGAGGAAGTGTGCTCTTGTTTTCTTTAACTGGAGAAGATTCTTATCTGTAAACCTATAGCAAATGTTGTAAATCTAGAGTAACCCCATTTATTTCACCAATATGTCATATTATGGAGAGCTGCTAGTGACAGGTGACCTCTGATTAGGGGAGATGCTCTATGAAGAAGCCTCAGTGTCAAATTGGGAAGAGTAGGCCTTCAACAACCTTTGCTTCCAGACTCACAACTCTGGGGTTTTTCGCCTTCCTCTGCAACGTGGAGCACGGGTCACTTGCTGGAGGATTCTCTGCACCTTGAAGTCTTTAAACCATGATTTGAGGACTTCAATGGCTCAGACACAGATTTGGTACAGGAGTGGGTGGGTGAGATTCTGTGACCTGCATTGTGCAGGAGGTCAGACTAGATGATCATAATGGTCCCTTCTAACTTTAAAGTCTATGGTTCTATGATTCTATTACCTGGTTGCAGAGAAGAATCAGCCACCACCAGCCCCTCCATAAAACCTCAACTAGAGCATTCACTTTATGTTTTGCTTCTTCAGACACAGAAAATGTTCTACTAAAACTTCTTTACAAAAAGACAACATTTTTTATACAGGATTTAACATGAGTATTTTTGACTGGAGATTATGGGCCTGATTCGCCTCTCATTTACACCATTTGCACACCAGTGTTTT
Organism: Mauremys mutica; assembly: GCF_020497125.1. Taxonomy (NCBI): domain Eukaryota; kingdom Metazoa; phylum Chordata; order Testudines; family Geoemydidae; genus Mauremys; species Mauremys mutica. The sequence goes on from NC_059073.1 coordinate 56,814,749, forward strand.
ACACCAATGTAATTCCAGTGACTTCAGTTGAATTATTCCTGATTTACATTGGTGTAAGGAAGGAGAATCAGACACTTTATTTTTGTCTATTTCAGATGAGTGAGGCTTCAGTCAATACAGACACTTTGTAAGTCTTTCTTTGTTTTAAAGACAGAGCATTTGCCTATTTAAATACATCCTTAGATGTGTGTCTTACATAGTATAGTATGTGTATTACTTGCACTGCAAACCCATTACAGTCTATGTGGTAAATGTGTGTTTTCAGAAATCCCATGGTCTACCTTGTACATATAGTCTTTAGTTGGTGAACTATTGACCTAAAAGACTATAACACCTACTTAGGAGCTGATACAGCCTATCAGGTCAGTTTGACAGCCACAACCGTGCTAAATCTGCTTGCAAAAAAATCCTAATTTCTAGGTGGGTTTAAAATTGTTCTCAAAAATATCAAAAGCAAATAAACTATATTATAGACAAATCACTTTCTAAATGTCATTTTTTAAACTCAAAGGTGGCTTTGAGTAATGTGAACATATAAAAAGAGTGTCTTAACACGGTCAGCTTTTATTTCACTCATAAAACTTGGTTAAACCATTCCTTAAAAATATTGTTTAAAAAGAAAAAGTCTGTCATAGACAAGACCTTGCATTTTAAATTCCAGCCTGGTGCAAACTTTTCTAGCCACATTGTGAACCTTGGAAAAACAGGAATTATAAATAAGAGTACTGGTATAGCGGCACTGAAGTGTAACTATTAAACAAGGAAGGAACTACAGAACACCCATGTTAAAGACCAAATCCTGAAGACTTTACTCAAGCAAAAGAAGGGAGAAGTTTTGCCTGAGTAAGGACAGTAGGATTGATTCTGAATCTTGTTATCAAAAAATATGAATACCATAACGAATATTGTTTTACCAGTGATGAACCTAGAACAGTTACCAAGAAATGTGTCTCTCTTAATTTCTCACACCTATCCAGCTGTTCACATAAACATATGCTACTTTGCATCTTACTGAGATTTCTGGATTTTAGAAAGTATCTGAAATACTCTGGTTTTCTACCCATTCAGTAAGAAAGCAGACATCACATAAGTTACCATTAATCCATGTGTTATCCAATTCTACAGTGGCTGGATAATTGCCAGTTACAACACATGGTGCTTGGTTAACAATATTTTAAAATATAAATGAATTTATTTTTTAAATTAACACAATTTTCTTATGGAAATACATCAATAAGCCCATCTCAGTTTGAAAGAACATCCTTTATGTAGATTTCTTCTTCATTTAACAGAGGTTTTAAGGAATTTCATAAAGTTAGCAATAAAAGTTTCCAAAACCATATAGAATTTCTTCAACTTCATCTAAAAAGTAAGGAATCTTTGTGATCTAATTAAGATCAAACACTTTTGGCTGCAAATAATTCCATACTGAATTGGCAACCTTACTTCATTCATTCACTTTTACTTCTGAATTCTTAAATGTGAATCTAGCCGTTTAAATATTATCCAGTCAAGTACAGCATCGAACTGGCAAGCATGTACAAATGCAAGTTCCGCAAACTAACAAGAGCAAACAAAGATAACATATGGTAGAGTCTACCAACACTTTTCTATAGTGCCACTAAATAAATAATTATTTAAATGCATATATATAAATAATCATCTACACTGCAATCAATTTACATATGTACAAAAAGAACCAATTCCCACTTTCAAAACTGTCTCAACCCTTAAGGTATTTTAGCTGCACTAATTACTGTTGAGAGAATATAACTATGAGCACCGATCACATTGTCAACAGCTAACCAGTTACAGCCCTAACATAAGGCCTGATTCTACTCTCTTAAAACCTGCATTGACTTTAATCTGTAACTTTGATGAGAGTAGGGTCAGGCCTTTAGTGACATGGGAACCTACTGTAAGTGTTTTAAAAAGTTAAAATATATTGATACAATTGTGCCAAAATACTCTTCATGATGTGCATATACTAATTTCTATTTAAATTAGATTTTTCCATGTTAAGTACTGAATAGGAGAGTATTTTTCCCCATAAAGGTTTATAGACCACTTAACCACTTAACAAAGTCAGAATTCATAACTTTTTCCAAAGAGAAAAAGTTAATTACTTAAAACAGGTATTAACTAAATGCTGCTTGCATGAATAACAAACTTGATTAGACTATTATTCTGTACTGGTGCATAATTTCCATTGGAAACTTTTAGAATAACTCCCCACCTCCCACCCCCTCCCTCCAGGCAAAGTACTGAGAATCCTTGATACCCAATAGTCAATATTTGGTTAGCCTGTCATGTTCCTGGAACTCTTCTACATACAAACCTGTGTTTATCATCCTCTAGCTGCACTATTATCATACATATTACTTCACATGATGATGGAAACTCAGGGCATCTTATAAAGTTGCTGAAATCTGAGCTTCTGCTTGTTTTCTAAAGTCTTGGACAAACATAACTTTAGGGAAAACTGAGCATAGGCATAAAGAAAGAGGAGCCTGCATTTTCATCTTCCTTTCATCTTAGTCATTCAGTCAACCATTCAGTGCCCTATTCAACAGAGCTTTTCATTATGCAAAAAAATGCTAATCCTTTTCCGATGCTTTCACACTTGTATAAACCCCCATTCCTTGGACTGAAAAGCAATTATATCAGTTTACCTTTCTGTCAAAAACAGGATTAATATTCCAATACCAGAATCTCCTTTATTTTCCTCTCTTTTGCTTTAGGAAACTAGAGATTATTAGTGGAGGTATTCCTTAGAGCAAGAATACATTATTTTAAATATGATTATGTTAGCTAAAGAAAAATGGGGAAGGGGAGGGAGAGAAAAACTTCAGTTGCTGCGGAAACTCTTTTCAGTGACAGAACTGACCTTCCCTTTGCAGAGGCCTGAATAGAATGAGCCTCACTCTGGTCTATTAATCAGAAACAAATTATGAAAGAATGTGGCTGGACTGGTTGACACTATCCTGTCTTGGGAGACTCAGTAACAGCCTAGTAACAATGTCCTCTTCATGGGTAATGAACAGCCATGACAAATGATGCAGAGAAACTATTTATTTGCATATGCAAATTCTCACACAAGGGAAACATGTACAAACAAGTGTCATTGTAAGGTGGATTAGGCAAACAACGCTTTCTTTTTAGGACATTCTGCAGCCCAGAACATTAGTCAGCACAATTAAACCAGTCTCCATGGAGACTAATGAAATTTCACCATGGTATGAGTTAAATTAGATAGCTAGTTATGTGTTTCCACAATCCAACTTGAGATCCATTATTGTTTCAGAACAATACAGCAATTGTGCCTGGCTGATCTTTGCCAGCTCAACAAGCTCCTAAATTGACAATTTGCATATGTTAATATAATTAAGCACTAATTACATGAAATTTGTACATATTCACATGCACTTTCCCTGGGCGCTTTTCAGTTTGAACCCTGGCCAAGTCTTTAACCCTTTGAATGATTTTGGAGCAGGAAAGCTCTGCCTTGTGGGTACAGCCCCAAGGCAGATGCAGAAAGGCTCTTCATTTATAAACACAAAGCTTAACCTGGCTTCTCATATTTCTATCAACAAGGCTAGAAAATATTTTTGTCTGAGCTGGGGTAGGGTGGAGGAGAGGGGAGGGATAGAGGCACTTTAAAGCCCAGCACTAGTATCTCTTTGCATATGAAAACATTAATATTTACCCAAATAAAATGTTACAAAATCATTTGTCCTCACTGGCATAGTCAGATCCTTATAGATCAGAATTGCCAAAACCTAGAGAGGGTTTGATGTCAATGCTCTGACAGCAACAAAAATGGAAGTGAGCAAAGGAAAAAAAGAGCAAGCAGTAACTAATGAGCTTTACATAAATATATGCAGAGGCAATTAAGCAATGTTAATTACTATGACAGCAGTTAATTGAATATAATTAGATATTTTAAGCCACTGACTAAGGCATAGTTAAGATTAATTTTATTGAGATTAATTGTAAATAAGAATAGATTAACTCTCTGTTTTGACAGGCATAAAAAGAAGTTGTGCAAATTAACTAGGAGAGCAGAAACTAGCACAAAAATCATATATTATTTTAATGTCACACCTCAGAATCATCTCCTCAATAAACATGACTTTTCAAACTCAAATAGACAGGAATCTTGAAGAAAAACAAACAGCTTGCAGAGATTAAAGAGCCTTTTGTCCTTTTTCATGTGCATTTCTTTTAGCAGACTAAATTAAGCGAGTCTGGTGTACGTTTTTAGGAAGGAACATTTCACACTGAATGGAAAAAATGTTCTATCACATATGAAATTCATGCAGCTGTGCGGAACTTGGTCCAGATGGTCTAAGACTATAAAACAACACCAAATGATAGACAGTAGGGCCTTCCCAAGATTATGTGATAAAGTCACAACCTCATATTTTGACCTAAATTTTCTGTCAAGTATTGTTTCCTTCCAGACCAGATATCTCCATTTTAATTTTTAACTGATCGTGAATATTCAAAAGGACATTCTTAATAAATGTTGCTGATAAACATCTATTTAGAAATCATAAAATATTTGTAAAAGGCCCCTTTGCTTCATTAAAACAATGCTGAACCCTAAATACAGAAAAAACAGCCCTTGTTCTTTTAACTATACTAGACTGTTCACACCACTTAGATTAAAAAGGCAAAAATGTCTGTTTTTAAATATTCTTAAACCAAAACCCCAAACACATTCTCACAGCAGATTAATTCATGCATGATGGTTAAAAAAATTAACAACAAAGCTGAAGAATGCTGAACAAATCACTAATAAGAAAGGAGCCTCAATTGATTTTGAAATAAATCAATAGGTGATTAGCATAATATTTTTAAAGCAATAGACTGTATATATATTATATAAACATATATATTATATTTTCAATACCTTTTTAGCTCTTAATCGAACAAGGGCTTTACAATACTGAGCATGTCCCTACATTGACTATCAACTTCTTTGGAATGCCTTTGGTCTTTTATAACGAAAATCCAAAAACGGTCTGTGAAACAAGGCTACGACAAGTCATTCTGCAGTGAAAGATTTTAAATCATCCAGCCTCTTCTAATAGACTTGAGACTTATTGAGGTAGAAACCATAAAAAATGAAGAAGGGAAATTTAATCCCTGAAATATTGATTTGCACATTAATATCATATAGGCAGAGGGCAATTTGGCTTCATGGAAATGACACATTGTCGACCCTTGGTGAAGTCAGAGCCAATCTAACTGCTGAACATGTCTGAATCTCAAGAGTTATTAAGGGCTTCCCTTCTTGCCTTTATGACTTTTCTTCAGCCTACCAATGCAATCTTAAATGTATTATCTTTAAGAAATAATTGTAAAACCTCAGGGGTTTTCCAGTTAATGGAAGGGAGGCTAAACCACATCAGATTCTGAAATGCAACATTAAACCCTTGCAATCAACAAAACCACCTCAATTCTCATCCATCCAGTGCAGGATCTAATATTGTTATTAGAGATAATCAAATTTCATTGTGTAAATTTAGGCTCATGGTCAGAATGGAAGCAGTAAATTCTGCAATATTAAACAGTGATTTTCTCATCCCCCTTTATATGTTCTTTGCTGGTACAGCATCTTTTAAAAATAAACCCAAACTAATAAAAAAATCAAAGAACAAAAATCTGCCCTTATTCTGAAAGATGCACATCATGCCATATGTTATCTGCAAAGGTTTCCTTTAGTTTTAACTTGGTCTAACTGATAAGTTTCATTTTAGAGAATAATAAGCCAGTATCCCTGCATAAACCAATAGCAGGTACTACTACTGTGACTTACACAGATGGTTTACCTGACCTTTCTTTGTTCCTTGGGTAGGTTTCACTTTTGCAGATTTACGACTTTTCCCCTATATTTCATTGACCCTATATGTTCATTATAATAAAAATGAAAACTATTGAATACATGTTTATGTTGAAGAAGTCCAAAAGCCAATGACCAGAGGATAAATAGATGCTACAGTGCAGTGTGTGGATCTCTAGATCGTATACTATAAATATTCAAGCACAGATAGCACGAATAACTGAATAATCCTGATGAGCCCAGCACTGAAGCCAGGTGCAAAAGGTTAAAACAGCTGGCTAGCCATCTTTTATTTTTGTATGCCTTCCTGCCGATTGAAACCGCAAAGCTTGAAAACTATCAGATACTCCCTCAAGGCTGATTGTTTGGGGGTGTTTTTTCATTATTATTATTATTATTTCATTCAGTTTAGTAGGATCCCCCAGAGCAGAAAAGAAAGAAACTCCTTAAATACAGTTAGTTGAACAGAAAGTGGAGTAATAATGATTAAGGCTTTCCCCCCCCCTCCAGTTTATTTTAACAATCTTCTTTGAGCACCTTCCCATCCAATTGTTTGTATTCCTTCTTTAAAAGAAAAGCACTCGCCTTCTTCTGTCAGTTTTGCCAGTAAATATAAAGTAAAACAAGTGTTGATGGCACTGAGAGTGTTACATACCCAGGCTGTGTTTTTGCATTGCTCTCAATGGAAGCGATCGATGCCCATGTCACAGTCGTGTCCCAATCGCAGCCAAGTCTCTGCCTCAATCTAACCAACAACAGGCAGGGCTGCAAAGGCTGCTCACTACCTCTTCCATCCATCCACCACCAAACTAAAAATATAATACTACATATGATCCTTAACCACTCCACCACCGCTCCTAGGGATCAAGCCACTGAAAATCCAGGGGAACACAATTAAAAAACAAACAAAACAACAGCCCTCTCTCTTTCTTCCTGTTTCTCTCCCTCTCTCCTTTTGCCAACTACATGAGCCTTGATTAAAAATGGAACAGGGTTTTAAAAAAAAACAAAAACAGGAGAGCGAAATGGAGCAGAGGAAATGCAACTGTCAGAAAACGGGATGGTCAGACTTCCTGGGTGAACCTGCTTGTGTCTGACAGTGTAGATCCACCATCTTCAGCCTGGCAAGTTGTCTTTTGGTTGGGCTTTTTTTTTTTTTTTTTTGTGGGGAGGGGGGTGTTCTGCTTGCGATCTGTGCCTTGGTACCTAAGGAGGAAGAGGAGGAGGAGGAGGGTGTGTTACTGAATGGGAGCTAAAGCCTCCTCGGGACGGCGCTGAGGTGAAACAGGCTGAACCCGACTGATGTGCCTCCTCTCTCGGCTGGACCCAGTGCCCCAAGCAGCCGATGAGAGACCCCCGGCCGCCCGCCTCGCAGGTAACAAAAGAAATACCAACCCGTGCGTTTGCCGCTGCTGCTGCTGGGGGGGATGAAAGAGGGGAGGAGTGGAGGGGAGCGGCCGTAAGTTGGCATCGGCTGGGGGGAAAGTTTATTACCATTTTTACAGGGAATTTCATTTAAGGCGGAAGGGGGAAGCAGGGACGCGGCTGCCATTAGCCGCTGGGTCTGCAGGGATGCACTTGATCCCCGGCACAGAGAGCCAGAGCAGGGGCTGTGCTGCGTTATCACGATTTGTGTTTTACAGCATCTTCCTCGGGTTCAAAACATACCGATTTCCCCGAAAAGCCTTGGCGTGGGGGGGGGGGCGCTTAAGCCAGCCCCAAAGCCCAATAGCAGCGATGCCCCTAGCTACTGGCGAGCTGCTCCGGCAGCCAGCCTGCTCCAGACAGCGTCCGTCAGCACATCCCTCTAGCCAGCAGCTCTGTGGAAACTGACACACAGGCAAAGCACGCTGCTAACGGGCTCTGCTTCTTCCTGCTGCTAGAGACAGGAGCTCACAGCTTGTGCTGCTGCCGCTGCCTCGAAACCTACCTGCGAACACAGTACCCCCCACACCCCAGCAGCACCCGCACGCACACACACAGTCCGGGTCCCCTCCGTCCTGCTGGGATCTAGCCCCCTAAAAAGCGAAAGTTGGGAGAAAAAACGGGGAATCTGCCCCTCCCCCAAAATGCACCTCAAACTTTTGTGGGGATCAAGCTGTGAAAGAAGGTGAAGGGGTAAAGGGCTGGGGGTACCGGCAGACGATGACTTCTGGCAGCGGTAACATCTTTCCTAATCTGACAGGTTTTTTTCCAGCTCCCTAAAAATGCAAAATGGGGAGGAAAGGGGGGGGAAAGAAAAGCCTCTTCTGGAAAAACGTGTAGAATCCTCCACTTAATCCAAAAGTTAGAGCCCGAAAAATGTCACCCCCCACAATAAAAAATAAAAAGAGAGCGAGAGAAAGAGAAAGCAGCCCCTCCTCCCCCAAATGAGAGCAAATATTGTACCTAAAAATGGGGAAAGAGGCAGAAAAAAGGGGGGCGAGAGAGGGAGAGATACATGGGATCTGGGGATGTGAGTGTGAGTGTGTGTGTATGTGAGGGAGAGAGAAAGAGGCAGAGAGAGGGAGAGAGAGAGAGAGAGCGAGAGCGAAATATCAAAGATTGTGCAAGATCAGCCTGGAAAGATAATCGATACTCGACCTAAATTTAACACAAACTACTCAATAAAAGTTAAAGAAAAAACTTACTTTCCATTTCCCCTCGCAGTTCCTACTGGATCTTCGCCTCTTTTTTTGTTTTGCTTTATTTACTTAACAGCTGATCACATCCAAGTAAACGAGAGAAGGTTCATTAAAAAAAAAATAAAAAAAATAATCCTCCAACTTTATTGGGTGGAAATAAAAATTATTGAGCAAGAAGTGGGGGGCATAGAGCAGTCCTTTGGGGTCCGGGAGTTGTTAAAGCATGTGCCGACCGCGGTCTCGCTGTTTGGTTGTGAAGGGGTTGGGAAAAGGAGGAAAGGAAATGAAAATCCGATATGTCTTTATTCTGCTAATTATTATCGTTTTAGCCCTGTTTAAAAAAATGGCTGATTAAGTTGAGTGCGCATGTCTTTGTGTGTCTATTCCCGATATGCACTCTGGGAATGAGCTAGAGAGAGCGAGGGAGAGGAGAGGAGAGAGAGAGAGAGAGAGGTGTAATTAGTGAGGTGATCAACATTCTCCAGACTGCAAATGACGCGCAGCCCCGGACTTAGAGAAGCTGGAGCTGCCGCGGCTGCTGGGGGCTCGTAGGGGCTGCAGGAACCACACAACCAGCCCAGAGAAGAAGGGGCAGCAGGAAAGGAGCTTATGGACACAAACACAAGTCTGCAAACTTCATTAGTAACACAGACACATACAACCATACACACAAAGTAGATGGCAGGGGGAAATTAAAAAAAAGAGAGAGAGAAGGTGGGGGGAGAAGTCTTGCTCTTTTAACTGCTCGGGAATTTAAAAGAAATGGGTGCAAATTAATTATTCCACCAGTGAGAGGGTTTTGTTTTTTGTTTTTGTTTTCTTAAATAGGGATTTAGGAAGAAATATGCCTGGAATGGGATAATGAATGTAGAATGTCCCCGTAAGAAGAAAGATAGCGTGTCTAAGATGGGAAATATCTACTTATATAGACACAGAGAAGCATTTATTTACACACACAGAGAGAGTTTTACACACACACATATACACCCACAAACAAACATACACACACACACACACACACACACACACACACTGGTTAAGGAAATCAGCAAGATAAAAAGCAATGGCAAAAGAATTATAAAATATCAACAATAAAGAGCGTTAAGAAAACGAAGTAAAGACTAGTCTAGGGAAAGAATATATTTGTATACTATACATGTAGCATAGCACATACCATGAACCACCTTTACGACAAATATTGATATTTTATTAATATTTTGTCATCTAAGTTATTTTATCAGGCATCTTCCTTTCTTGAAAAAAAATCTATCATGATGAAAAATAGAGGAAAACGTATAAATATAATTATAAGTGGGAATCTACTACAAATATTGTCTTGTATGGCATTTAAGGAGATTGTTTCTAATTTGGAAACCTAATTATCCTAACCTAATACTACAGATGTGAATATGAGTGACACTTTCATTAAAAGATAATTAACAAAAACTAGGAATAGACATACTTCAAAATATCCCCTATTGAAGATAAAAAAAATGACTTTTCAAAGAGTCTCCGAATACACCGCAGGAACACGTGCAGATTTTTAATAATGCTATTCCAGAAATGGGTATACCAGAAAAGATCACAAAGTAACAGTTAAATACATGGGATATTTACAATACCAAGGACCTTGCGCAGGTGAACCATAACCTTAGAGCTGACATGCCTTTGAAGTTGGTGATACATGTCAAATCCTCCTCTTAGGCCTTAAACGCCAAATACCAACAGAAAGGTTTATCCCAATCCCCACAAAACCAGAAGATATAAATATGCACCTTTCTGGGCCCGAAACTTTTCCATTCTAGGGGAATATTTTGCACATCCTGGAACTAACACTAACAGGAAAATCCCCACCTGATGCTGAATCAGGGCTGCCCTAAAAGAGCAGGCACAGGCCAGTGTCAGGGAAGTAAGTTGCTGAAAGCAGATGTTTAAGGTCATAGCGAAGGTCCTGATAGTTTGGGGAGAAAATGGGGGGGGGAGGGAGGAAGTCACCAGCATGGAAGTACAGTTATCTTTATACTGTTATCCAAAACATCGGGAACTGCCACTATAACGGGGACAGCTAAAGAAAACTACCTAAATCTAGAGAAACCCTGCTTCAAACTTCAGGAAAACCTCCGGGACTCGAACTTAAAGAAAAGACAGGGGCACTTTCGCGTTCTCGGGAGGAACTTTATTCCTTTGCAAACCTTACCTCAGGATTACATCAGCTCATCAATTAAAGGAAACCATATATGCAAACATATGTATATGTATGTAGATCTCGGAAAGCAAAGCTGCCTGTGACTGAGTGTATGAAGGAAACAGCGATCGGTGTTACAGAGGAAAAACAGAGATGCAAACAAAGAGTGAAAATGAAATCTCTGAAAACCATTTACAGGAATAGATTGACGTGATATGATGGAAAGAGGACTTTTAGGCTTAAATTATAGACGAAACGGGACTCTGAGCTAGAACGATGCATTGTCCATTCAAGTGCATGTCTGAAGGATGGTAAAACATTTCCTAAGACTGGAGACAATTAAATACAGCACGATGAAGAAACACCTGAGAACAATACATCTCTTTCAAATTCAAGTGAAGAAACACGTATACTTAATGTCATAGAAGAATAAGGAAAGGAAGATAATTTAGTTTTGAAGTCCCCTCCCCCCCTTTATTCCTAATGCTTTTTTTCTGGTGAAACATCAATATCATTAATGTCATTAATGTCAAAACACCAAACGTCAGATCAGTCAAGTCATTCTTTTTTGTTGCAGATTTTTTCCCTTTATCTCTTCTTGGAGGGGGCTACAGCTCTTTCTAGTGTTCTTGAGTCACAGCTCAGGGAACAAAGAGGGGGAATGCAGGCAGGAATTGTGAGAGGAGAGTCCACATTTTCAGGCTTTCTTCCGCCACTGTTTACTGTCCTTTCTAACGTTTGATAGCTCCTCTCTCTCTCTCTTTTCCTAAAAATAGTAGCTTACGGGGAGGTGGGGGGGGGGTGAGAATCACTACGGGATGTTAACAGTTTAGAAGAAACCCGGGGATCGCCACGTAGCGAGGAAAAATCGAAGAAGGTTAATTCCGAAAGACAGCAGCAGCAGCAGCAGCAGGTTTGTGGGATGTGATAAGAGCGAAGCTCGGCGTTGTCAGGGGGAGGAAGGAAGGCAGGCGAGCAGCAGCTAGAAGGACCCGGGGACTGGCCGGCTGCTGCTGCTGCTGCTTCCAGCGGGCTTCCCAGCTGCTCGGCCCCGGCTGCAAGGCTCCCTCTCTCTCCTCCCTCTCTCTCCCACTCACTCAGCTGATCGCCCCCGAAGGCTCCTGCCTAACCTCTCAGCTCCTCTTCTCTGGTCTCTGCGGACCCCCTCCCCCAAACCGCTCCTCGAGGCACCGTTATACATTTTGGGTTGTTGTAGGGTTGTTGTTTTTTTTAAGCCTCATGTTGAAACCACAAAAGCTCTGATAGTGACGTTACATTTCTAAGAGGAAAAATCTGTCGCCCTCTAAGTGTTCCCCCCCGCCCACACCCCCCCAGCCTCAGCCCCCACAGGAACTTATTGGACCGGGTGAGGAGGGTCTGGAGGGGGCCAGGAACGAGCACTGACCATGCTTTATTCCACAACGAAATGCAAACCCACCAGATACACTTTGACACCAAGTCTCCTTGCCAGGCTCATTTCATTCCCCAAATCTGTACCGCGGACACACAAGGGCATGAGGCTATACATAATTACAGCCGCTCCCCTTCTTAACAACCCGACATAATTCCCTAAGAAATGGCCCCCAGCCCAAGGGAAAGAGGATGCTTGTCTTTGGACGGCGTTCCCTAAGTCTATAGATGAGCTCAGTTTGAAACGAGGTATTACAAGATTTCAGTGTTAGAGACCCTTTATCTGAGCAACAGACACTTTCAGATCCCCAGCCCCCACCTCCTTTCCTTGTCTGTTGTCTTTTCTCCTCCCGGGGGCTATTTGACAAAGGCAGTGTGTTAACTAACATTTTTGGTTTAACTCAGCAACTTCTTTTCAAAACACACTTAAACCTGATAGCAATCTCTCGGACCATTTTGGGGAGATGAAGTTGACACTGAAGCAAAAGCGCATGGCTTATTAATTATTATTATTATGTTGCAGGTATTATGTACACAAATCTAGTGGTAATTTACAAAACACAAACCAAACACATTCCAGAATGCACCGAAAAAAAGTTATTAGAAAGTTACAGTTCGGTTCGAAAAAGAAATAGAACAACATGAACATAATGCCTTAAAATTCTGCCTCCCTCCCCCCCCCCCCGCCCACTTCCCAAATCCTAGAATGGAGAACTACCTTCTGCTACTGAAAGTGCGTCTTTAAGCAGTGACCTACAAATAATCATATCCAAACAGGACAGGCATCTCGATAAGCTTTTGTATGCTAAATAGTACAGTTGATTGGCCTTGTGTTGTTGTTGCTGTTGTTATTTTGGCTGGAGCTGCACAAAAACTCGCACCGGGACGTTACTATAAAAGCCACCCAGATCTCAAGCAGTTGTCGGCGTTTCCTCCGGAGCCTTAACGGCCCTTTTCCAGCTCCTTTCTTGGAAAGATCGCGGGGATTAAATGCCCTGAACCTGAGCTCCTGGCCTTGGATGGGATTGGAAAGGAAAAGGGAGAGGGAGAGAGACAGGAGAGGGTGAAGGAGCCAGGCGCCCTCTGGGCTTTCAGAGGTCAGTGCTTTGACAGTGCGCTGACCTCGCTCCCCTCCCGGCAACCACCCCAGTGTTTATAAACAAAAACAGTCAGGACTAGCCCTAAACAAAAGCAGTTCACCAACTTCACAGACACCTCACTAGCTCTTATGCAAATCAAGGAAAACGACCGCTTACCAACGCCCCCCCCCAACCCCCGCACGAAAGCCCAAGAGCCTATTTCCAGCAGTGATATATCCAAGTGGGAAAATATATATATTCTATTCTGGAAAAGGGGAAAAAAGAGGGGATTCAAAAATAAAACGATCCCGGTAGAAAGAAATAATAAAAGAAAGAAAAAGCCAATACAACTACCGATCTTGTTGTACAGACAACAAAGTTATGAAATATTTAAACCTAATTCCAACACTCCTCATTGCCAATAAAACAGGAATCTTTGTTGTGTAGACAATATGCTAAACTACCTCTGCGATCAACAGTGATTATAAAGCAACCAGGAAAAGTTATTTTCGCCCAAGGAGCCAAGTTTTCAAAGCAAACGTGTGGATTTTACAGCTAAATAAAAGCCACCACCTCTGTGCTGTCCGCAAAAAAAATCTACACATAAATTAAAAGCACCGTTAAAAGAAAAAATCCTTCCAGCAAGCAAGCCGCACATCTGATCTGACTTACAAAAAAGTATAATTAAAACCATCTTTAATTACAAAAACCAGCAAGCGAAAGCTAAATGAATCAATGCTTTCTCCCAAAAAACCTTGTCCGTCAAGGTACAGAAAGGATAGTTCTATAGTCCTGCATTAAAGCGTAACTGAAACTCCAGAGTTCAGGAATTGATTACGCGTTAAGGGGGAAAATGTAAAAAAAAACCAAAATGTCTACTGATTCTCAAACTTTTGTTTTAAAATGATGAATATCAGAAAAGCTTGGAGAAAGAGTTAAAGGAAATATACCTCAAGAGAAAAAAGACCATCTTCTTTTCTTCTTTGTCTATCAGTCTCCAGTTAAAGCATATGGAAAATGTTTTCAAAATGCCTAGATTTGGCACATTGTCATTGCAAAGAGAGGAGCGCAGTGATGCTGTTATAGAAAATGGGAAATAAATTCAGGATTGGGTGCTGCCTCCTTCAATGCGGATTTATCTAAGTTTAATTTAATATTCCGCAATCACTGTATGATCTCATATAATTCACCATGATTTTTAAGGGCTTTCCCTAAATATATGGACGACTGGCACAAGTAATTTTAACAGAATAGTTCCTTCTTTTATTTGTGTTTATTCTTATCATTAGAGGCACTTTAAATTGCAATTGTAAATAATAAAAAATGATGGAATATTAGGTTTTGGGTGAACAAATGTTCAGAGAAAGCATTAGCTTTATTAAAATCCTTCTGAACGTAAAATCAAAAAGCACAAAATGGTTGTTTGTAAAACACTAAACCTTTAATCGATTTATTGGCATTCCGATCGATTAGATAAACGGAAATCAATAGCAAACATAAAAGCATTTAAAATATTTCTCTCTCATTTATAAACAAAACTTTTCTTTTCAGTAGAAAAAATGATTATCAAACGACTAACAGGAAATTCTTCAGGTATCAAATTACGATAATAAAATTATTTCCACATGGAAAGGGATAATGACAATGATGATAGTAATTATAATAATGAATAATTCAACAGCCCTTTGACATATATGGAAGAACCTAGTTCAAACACAGCTCTCGAAGGGCGCTACTTTTACGAGAAAATACATTTTTAAATGAAATTGAGTTTTAAAACTGAAGCGTTTAGACAGATTGACAGTTTAGGTGCAACTGCTAAAGTTGCGTTAATCTTTCTATATTATCCAAGAGACAGCGTTCACTGCAAACGTTGCCCTTTCAATCAAGTTACCACTTATTAGCAAAAATAAATATGCAAATATACTAGCCACTACTGAAACTGAAGGAACAAATTTGCGGCTGCACTCCAGACTTGCGGGGGCCCTTGGGGGCGGGGGACACCTCTATTTTACAATCTAAATGATTTACCTAGTCAATAGTGTACTTTCCAGATTAGCGAAATATTCTGCAAGCAATAATATATTTGACCATTTATGTGAAATAACATAATTTAGTTAGAGGAGAAAACTGCAATCCGGAGAAACGCAGCAATCAGAGCTGGTGGCATTCTGACTGCGTGAAGAGGAAGTGTCGCTGTAACGGGTATTATGTTTATTTGATAAAGAAAATCAATGAAAGTGGCTGTAAAGTAGTTAGTGAGGCGTGTGTTTGGGACTCGGGCTGAATAGTGACTCCAGCGGGCTGGTCGATGAGCTCTGGAAATCTAACCTAACCCTCAGACTGAGCTCTCTCCCACTCACTGCTTCACCTTCTCTAGTCTTGGGGACTTCGCATTATCTCCTCCCTTCTCTCTCCACTTCCCTCCCTCTGTCCCTCCTTCACTCTCCCCTTCCAGTTTTTCGCTATTTCCTTCATTCTTTTTCTCACCCTCTCCCACCATTCGCTCTCCTCCTCTAGCCCTTACTTTCCTCAGTCTCTCCCTTTCTTCTGCCTCACGCTCATTCTCTCTTCCCCTCTCTGCTGTGGCTGTTTCCTTCCTTCTATCAAATAAGTTCTTTTATTTTCCTCCCCACTTGGATCCTGCCTCCTCCTCCTCCGATTCTCTTAATCTTTTATCAAGTTTCTGCTCGCCTATGTTCTGCCTTCATATTTTCTTCCAGTCTCTTTTCATACCTGTCTTTATCTGCTAAATCGTCATCTTATTTTGGACTGGGTCTCCTCCAGACTTGTGCGGTATTAACATTTATCCGCACCCATTTCCCCTTTCATACCTACACACCAGAGGAGATGAGTGCCACCAAATGACAATACGCTCTCCTCCCTTTGGGGCTTTTAAACACTGGGTAAATTTCACCGGTGCTTCTGTTCTAGACTTTGAATAGTTTTACTTTCCCCTTTCTCCGCGCTAGCCTCCATTTACCTTCTAATTTACAACAGAAGTAGCCCTCCCGCTTCCTTTCCTAGTTTACAATTTCCTTTAGGGTTTGTATATAAGAATATGCGCCCTTGTCCGCCCCTCCCACCACTGTTCCTCCTCAGCGATTTTATTTACTCAGTTCCTAGAGAAGTATTTCTCTCCTTAACAAGTTGCTCTCCCTGTCTTTCAACTCCAGCTTCTAAAAAAAAAAGTTGAGCGTGTAACTCTTGTTCTGCGAAGTAACTTGGCTTCCAGCGTATGGTTTGGATTACGTGTCATCTATTTTCTCTTATCACGTCCCCATTGCCTTTCCCCTCCTTGTTAATAACGTTTTTCGTGTGGGCAATGTTAAATGTGGCAGATCTCTGAGAAATGCTTCCTTTCCAGCCCTCTGATGGAATTCATTACTCCCCCCACTCTTCCTACTACTGTACATTATCTGCGGATACTCTCCCACCCCTGCCCAGGCCGCTGGCTCTGTGTGCGTTGCCGGCTGTCCTGATGAGCCTCCTGCTCCAGTTGCTGCTGGCTCCAGCTGCTGAAGATGAGGCGGCGGCTGCCTCTTCCCGCTTTAATCCCAATCCTCCAGCCATTGGGCAGTTTCGCAGGGACCAAGGAGTCAACACTATGGCAACCTCGGCAAGCCTAGCAAATCACTGGCGAGCCTGTCAGCAGCAGCAGCAGCAGCAGCACACTCACCGGGGGGGGGCGGGGATGGGCGGAGGCGGCAGCTGCTGCGGCCCCTGCGCACAGGTACTGGAGGAAGCAAATGCAGCTGGCAGGGGCCCTGCCTGCTCCTTCCTCTTTCTCACCACACTCTTGGACTCCCCCATTAGCCCCTGCTCCTCTAGGGGGCAGGGAGGAATAAATAGTTCAGGGGGGGCTTTGAAGCCCCAGGTTGGCAGAGAAGTTGGTGTAAAGTGTCTGGTGCTGTAATATTCCCTATCCGGGCACAATCAGGTGTGAGGCCTCAACACCAACAACAGAAACAAACTCCAGACCCAGATCCAAGGTTTCTGACCACTGTGGTTAATTCTGTGTAGCTTTGCCTCCTTCAGAGCAGCAGTGCTCCCTCCACCCCCGAAAGGGACAGAAAAGGCAGCCCGTGGTGGTGGTTGTTTTTTCCCCCTCTTTTTTTGCCCCCAACAGCAGCCTGGTTCTGGGCAAGGGAGCCTGGATACTAAGGTGCTAGTACAGAGCTCCGCAAGTGCTGGTCTCTATGGCACATGCCTATGTGTGTGCTCCTTGCTCAGTCCTGAATGGTTACCATGTACCTTGTCTGTAACATGCCACAGGGTTTGCGTTCTGTAAGTACAGTATCTTCTGGAGGGGAGCGGTATTGGAATACAAGACCTTTCAAACTGTGCCAGTATCTTTGAGGTTTGGAACCTATTCTAGTTTTCAGATACACCATAGTGCAGGTTGAATAGGCCTAGGTTTTTCTGACAGTGCAGAGCCTTTTAAGATATCTGAGGAAGAAATAAAATTGATTAACTGCAGCCAAATTTCACAGGAGCACTTTAGCTGTTCTGTGAATGGCTGGAGCTATGTTTTGTTTGTCTCCCCCCCCCCCCTCACTCTCCCAGACTCCATGTCATTTATGAAGCAAATACTACAGGCCCAATCCTACAAATTATCAGTTGGGTGAGTAGTCACATTGGACTCGATCCAGTTCCTGCTGAAATTAATGGGAGCTATTGATTTCAATGGGAGTTTTAGATCAAGTCCATGGACTACTTGCAGGCACTGCTTATGGTACAAACTCCTGTAAACTGGCTTCTCCCGCTCCAGGCATATATGAGGTACTCAAATCAAAAGATGCTCTCAAATCTTCTCACAGTCTGACACAACTTGGATTTGTTAAAAGTGGATGCTCAGAGTCTAACTGATTGCCATAGGTGGGGTAAGGAAGGAATTTCCCCCAGATCAGATTGGCAGTGACTTTGGTGTTTTTTTCACTTTCCTTTGCAGCATGTAGCTATGTGTCACTTGCCTGGATTAGCTGGGTATATCTCATTTGGTCATTTCCTTGACTTTGCGGGGGGCTATGGGCACTGGTGTGCTTCGGTCCTTCTTATTCTCTCCCTGTGGCACATAATAGTCTAGCCTCCTGTGGGCTGTAATACTTTGATCTAATTTTGCTTGTTGGAGTTAGTGTGTAGGTGCTGGGTGGTGTTAATGGCCTGTGATATACAGGAGATCAGACTAGATGATCTGGTGGTTTCTTCTGGCCTTAAACTCTATGACTCCATATTATAATATATTTTTTAATTGAGCCTGTAATCCATAATTTGCTGTTTTGCTTAAAAGGACTAGATTCCTAAAATTCCTCGGGGAGGAATGATAGCTTTTTCTTTAAACATTTCTCAATATACATACAAAAACAAATGGAAATTCATATTTAAGACAGTTTAAAACAAAATACACTCTGTAAATGAGGCAAACAGTACCATCCAGAAACCTCATTAAGTACAAGCCCATCCTGGAAGTGTGTGTTTTACAGATATTTGCCCAGGAACTTAGATTACTAAATGCTGTCAATATCCCCATCACCCCTGAAATTATTGCTCACCTACAGCCACAGTGACCCCAAATTGTCAGAGAGAAAGAAGCCAGTTGTAAATCCACACGGGGCTAAAACAAGATTGCAATTTATAAGAAAGCAGAAATGTTACAAAAGGGAAAATTGGTGCATATTCCCAGGTCCACACCTGAGGGGAACTCAATTTACTGAAATAAAGACCATACAGAGGATTGTTTTAACATTTCCTGTGAGAAAACGCCACCAGATAGGTAGATTACATTTATCTTCGGTATTCATTTTAACCCACTATCAAAGTCTTGTTGTATGCAGTTTAAAAAAGGAAAATTGTTGAAATACACCAACATCATGGAAAAAATTAAAACACACTTTTTTGTGTGCAAACTTTAATATATTAAGGTGCATTGAAGCACAATCACTGTAGAAGTATAAATATATGAAGGATTTTTTTTTCAAAAAAATGATTCTTGTTTTGGAGAAACACTCCCTCATTTCTCTATAAATATGTATCCTAATTTTTAATGAGTTTTAGCAGTATAATCACATAATTTAAAGTGGAAATGGAATATTATAAAAATGAATTATAAATTTCTGCTGAAATGTAAGTATGGCATAGTACAGTTCTGTGTCTTTTGGGGATTCTATATACAGTGCAGGTACTCTAGATATAGTGTAGTGCTAACAGTTTATTTTTAATAAATATGTACATTCCTTTAGATAAGAGTGTGCACATTATAGTTAGTCATTGGTTTCTTGATATTTTGGTCTTCTCAGTTTGCAGAGAGAACATTATAGTAGGGGATTGTCATTTTAAAATGTGCACAAACTAATTCAAAGTGTGTTTGTAATATGTTCAAATGCATAAAATAAGTTTAAAAAAATCTAAAAATAGACCATTGTTTATAAGAGTGCTCTATTTATAAGAACTTTAATTTAAAAAGCACATATATGGTATGTTATTAATATTTCCTCCCAGAACAAACTTATAAATCCAAAATGTTTATAATAGGAATACAGAGTGCGGATCAGATCTCCCTTTCAGTGGATTTTTAGTGTCAGTGGTAATAATGAACACAGGAAACATGCATTTCACATTTTTATACTACATCTCCTTTAAAACGGCGACTTCACAGTGATTACCTGTAGAAAACTAAGTACTTTAGCAACCAATATAACTGTTGAGCAATAATTTTAGAACATATATAATTAATTTGTTACACTTTCCATCCAAGTTAGAATAAATATCTGTGAACTGATTAAACTGAAATTAATCAGTGCAAAGAGGGAATTAAATTAAAAATAATGCTAAAATATATATTGTGGGCAAACAAAAATAACTAGTAAAACATTTGAGGGTGGGTTTTTTTTGTAAATAACAGGGTCTGTTTAGAAATTATTTAAAACAACCCCTGTATTCTTTGCAGAATTAGCCACTGACAGAGCAAAATGCTATATTTCTACATAAATGCTCGTATTGCCAAGTTGTAATATTTAACATTCCAATTCCACATTTCTTTTGCGCATCTAGCATTAGTTCCACTTTTATGCCAGAATTATTGTAACCAATATGTACATCTACATCTACAGTAGATCTCTTTCCCTCTGTCTCACACACATATAGTGTGTGTGTGTATGTGTGTGTATATATATATATAATCTCATAAAAGCATAATTATTTTTGTTTTAGTGAAAAAAATTAAGATTATCACATTTGTATGAGGTTTAATGCTGAATTTTTAAAATTTGGCATTAGAGTCCCTTTTTCATCTATAACAGGATGGATACTGTGTTTATAGAGTTCATTCTTGACCTTACCTGAGTAAGTACTTTAACTTAAAGTATGAGATGCACCTAGAGGGGTAATACATTGAGTTTAATAGGAAGACAGTTAATAACCTTTTTTCATCCTCATGCACTATCAATCATGGCTGTCACCAGTCTGCTGAATCAAAGCAAAAGTGTTCTTCACAGATGACTGATTAGAAACGCAAAATCACAAGATCCATCTTCATGGTCACTTTTATTATAGTCATTTTTAAACTGACAGCAACCTGCTCAGTTTCAGCAGACTGGGCATCACAAATAGTGTCACTCAGTGCAGCTAAGCATGAGAAGATGTTGGCTGGATTATACTTAAAAATAATTAGGCCCAAAGCCTTTTGTGGAGACAAGAAAAAGGATTTTCTTGGCTCCATCTCCATCTTTTTGTTGCCAACAGTAGCCCATATTTTTATAGAGGGATAATATTGAAGATATTTTCATTCTTGCACCTGCACTGGACTAATCACTTTTAGGGAATCACATCACAATTGAGTGAACCATGGCTACATTTTTAAATAGACACCTATTCTAATGATATATGTATTTGGTGTGTTGATGGAACTGTAAAGCTAGACCTTAAAATATATTCTGTTCTTTGTATACTATAATGATGAACTGTTTGGAGTTCTAGTTTTTTTGAGAAATTTTATGAAAGCTAATTAACTTGTTTAATTGATTTGGTTCAATAAAGTTATCAACTGTTCAAATGAGCTAAAGAACACTTTGTCTCCTAAGACCATTTGTAAAGTTTATAGATTCCAACAAAGTTTAAATAAAAGTGATCTAGAAATCAGTTATTTCCCTCTAATGGAAAAGAGGCCATAACTAACAGTGTAACCCAGGGGTCGGCAACCTTTCAGAAATGGTGTGCCAAATCTTCATTTATTCACTCTAATTTAAGGTTTTGCATGCCAGTAATACATTTTAACATTTTTAGAAGGTCTCTTTCTATAAGTCTATAATATATAACTAAACTATTGTTGTATGTAAAGTAAATAAGGTTTTAAAAATGTTTAAGAAGCTTCATTTAAAATTAAATTAAACTGCAGAGCCTCCCGGACCAGTGGCCAGGACCTGAGCAGCGAGAGTGCCACTGAAAATCAGCTCACGTGCCACCTTTGGCACGCGTGCCATAGGTTGCCTACCCCGATGTAACCTATGCCCCATCTACTATTTTTTTAAAGTGTACAGGAAGATCTAGCACAAGCATCAGTATTCAAATAATATTAGATTATGGAAGTTTTTGGTAGAAGCACTGAACTGTTGAGTTTTAGCTGTCTACACAATGGCTACAAGTGTTTTAACCTTTGTACATACTAAGTTGGATTATGCACATTATTGTTGAATCAAATTGGTGTTTTTCTTGTGTGAGGACTGTTTCCTGAATATAAACAAAATCTCTTTCTTCTCCACAATGCTTAAAATCTGTATAATATATAAAAGTCAGATTTGGAATTCTGATTCAAGCACACTGAAGTATGAATGAGGAGATATCCAAGAAATTCTTTAAATCGCGTGGGAAGGTAAATAGGCTTTCATCTAGAGTCTTGAATATCTGTCTCTATTATTGATAGCTTTTTCCCTTCTAAAATATTCAATTCCATTTTCAGCTATGAACATAAAGTAGTATATTAAACAACGTGAGTATCATTTTAGTATCTTTTCAGAATTGCATATAATTGATGCATCTGGTTAGTCCCTTACCACTAACTCCCCAAAAGGCAGTCTTAGTACTAAGTCCACCTTTGTTATATGTAAAACTTTCCTTTAAAACACACTTACTAACTACGAATTACTTTAGTGGCGAGAGGATTGGGCCCTTTAAGTAGAACCACCTGCCACTGAGTTAGAGGAATTGTGCAGTGCAGGTTGTTGTGTTTCTCTCATGTGAAAGGACAACACTGCTCATTTTCACTTATAACAACTTATTCTCCCTCTTTCACAAATAGTTTACACACACAAACATAGTTCATATGTATTTTTCAAACTGCTTAATTTGAATTGGTACAAAAACAATGTTTTCTTGATAATTATGTTGACATATTCATACTGGGTTTATTATATCAAGAGAATAATTACAATATCTTTACTAGTTTTACCTTACTTAATGCACTACATGAACATCTATGGAAACAACATAAGGAAAGCAGGCAAACATTTAGGTAGTTTTATACCTGATTTGGATTCACATGCTTTATAAACAGTGTTTTTTCTCAGTTAATATCTTAAGGAAATAATTAGCATTTAATCATATAGCCTTGTGGAGATTTTCCATATTAGCTGGAGAAGTTTTAACATGCTTTTCGATTTTCTGATAAAAAATTGATATGGTAACACTGACTGACATCTGTCTAAAAACCATAGAGAATACATATACCTGAGATCAAATTTATAAAGCATTAATAAAAAATTAATCAAGTAGAGATTCTAACAATGTTCTACTGATAAATAACATAAATAATGGCATCTTAATGTAAGGGCTTTGGGAAAAGCCTCATAATTTAATCACTTATTTTTGCTATTAAAAGTGTATAATGTTAGATTTTCAATTAAAAAAAATAAATTAAACTTGATTATTAATTATTCACATGCACCCTTGCAGGTAATAAAACGTTCTTTTGGTTAAAGAAACACTACATCTGAGTTTAGTAATATATGCTTTAAAGAAACAAAACAAAACTGCATTTGTTTGGGCTAAAAGAAGCTTCAAAGAACTTCTTTTTCCTTAAATATTAGAAGTCTACTTCTTGGGGGATTTCCAAGCCCCATTACTATTATTTATTTTTAAACAGAACCAAAAAGGTGATCAGTATAGATTAACTACAACACATCATAAGTACGTGTCATCTTTAATGATGACCATAGACAGGATAAGCAACAATGCACAATTTTTTTTTGTTTTTCCTGTCATAATGAAAACAGACACAGGTAATATTGGTAAAATTTATTTTTAATTATTACAGAAACAGCTACACTAATCTCATTTTATAAATGTTTAGGTTGCATACAGTGTCCTAATAAATGTGATATACCTTCTTAAAAGATACTTTGTGCCTCATCATCTGCTCATTTACTGTATTATTGAAACAAACATAATTTTCAGAATTAATTTTAAAAGTTTAGGGTTTTCAAAAATCAGACTTCACATTACATGTATTTCCAAGTACAGTTCCATCCAACTATCTTTGTAAGATATGACTGAGTTAACTACTAGAGTACCTTTCCCAGTTCCTATTATCTTATCACAGGAAAAGTTACAGTAGAAATATTATCATACAATTAAGAACTGAAGGCACAAACATTTTCTTCTAAGATGTAAAACACATTCACTAATAAAGCAAGTGAGAAAATTTACAGCTTTGTTAGTAATTACTAATTAATGTGAACAGAATAATACTTAGCACACATAGATACATACACATAGACAGTAGCTGAAGGACATCATACTTTTTAAATAGACCAGACAGTATTTGATAGATTTCTGTTTCCACTTGCATTTGTACTAAACATATTTAGACCCATGGAAAATAGCCCTCAATCTCTTTAACAACAAACACACAGCACCAGACACAAACACTAGGAATTCCCATACCACACCTGCCTTTTTGCTGCCTGAATATGTAGTTATTTCTGTCCTCCCTGGATACATTTTTCCTTTGGTATCTAAATTGTTCTCTGTAGAATCTTAGTGGGGGGAAAGGGCTCTTCTGTGAGCATCCTATTACGATAAATGTGTGTGTGTGTGTGTGAAGATATATTGGGAAGGCTAGACTGGTCATCTTTCAGCATGTCTCTTCTACCTGGGGTTCAGAACCTTAGTTTCCACTCAGTGATCTTTAAAGGAAAAAGCTCAAGAAGCAAAGGTCGCACAAAATGCACCTTCTATATTCAAATAGTCAAACTCTGGAGTAAAGCCTTTTGCCAAGAATTGATTATTTTCCCAGAGGTTAGCTAGTTACATAATTTAAATCGTTCTACCTATAAGAATATCCAAAAGAAGTGTATCATTAAATCCAGATGATGGTTTATCCAGATTTAAAGAGCATTCTTCATTTTTTTTTACTTTTATATTTTATAACCTATCCATATTCTGCTCAGAGTTTACTTTTTGTTCTTCGTACTCCCAAACGTCTTTCTCCCCCTCTTGAAAATATTTTACCTATGATTTTTGATATGCGATCTATATTAGTTTTTCCTCTCTAAAATGTTACATATCACTGAAAGATGTAACCTATCTATTTCTTCTCTTTTCTTACTAAATAGGGTCAAAATAAAGGTTTATACTTCAAAACTAAGTGCATAGCATCATTTCTGTGATGCCTATAGCTGTACATATAAATTATAGTATGAGTGGCACAAGCTGGAGTTCTTTTAATGGAAATTATACTATTGAAGACTTATCACATTGCTTAACTATCACAGTAAAGAACACATAAGTGCACTTGTGTTTCTATACCCCCCCCCCCGCCCAATTTTTGGATCTCTTAGCATTCGGTAACATAGCCTAGTAAGTTAAAAAAGAAGGACCAGTCCGATACATATAGAATTTTATAGCATTGCTATGGAATACAAAACGGAGAACATTACTTTCCCCAAACATTTCCTCATCCTGATTATAAGAAAACAGATTAGATGTTACACCAATTTTTTTATATGTTATCGTTCTTTGAGTGTTTTCAAAGTTAACTATATTTAGGGCCTATTTTCATCTCCATAAAGCACTAGGTTTTGCCTCTTTGTAAAATATTCCCCCATAGTGCATCTTAGTTTAATTCACTTTTAGCTAAAGAAACACCCAGGTTCAATCTGGAGACCTCCTTCCAACATAATTTAGCTAGACCTTTTCTTAGTAAAGGTTTTCTGGTTTTCATTTTCACTTCATATTCTCAAATAAAAGATCCTTTGTTGTCTACCATTTGATTGGACTTAATGAAAAACACTCCATTTTAACTTAACAGTATTTCCCTTTGAATTTATTATATTTAAGGACACTGTCAAAAATCAAGCATTTAATCTCAGGTTTTTATACTTAAAATTATATTACTATCATATGGCTCAATGAGGTGATGTAAAAAGTATACTGAAGAGATTTCAAAAAGAAAAGAAAAGTGAAAAACTAGCCTCATTTTAATATGAAACTAAATACTATAGCTAATGTGAAGATTGGGTATGGTAGTTGACTTTAAAGACTAACATGTGACAGGGTGCCAACAGCTGAATTGTGCAGTATTGACTAAATGAGGTTCACTGATTTGTATTGAGGCTAATATCTTCTTTAAACAATTCCGTGTAAATTGTGCGTATAAAGTCATTGGAAGCTATTTCTCAGGACAGCCGCGCTGGCTAGCTACCTGCTGGAGTGAGGAAGATAATCAATAGAAAGAAATAGAGCTGAGCATGAGACTAGGAAGCTTCAGAGCAGTTAGTGCTGATAAAAGTAGATGATGTCAATATTTGGGAATAACACAACTCTAGGATAACAGACAAAAGAGAAGTGCATATGTTGTAGAGTGTTCAAACAGGGGCAGAATTAATGCATAAGTGGCAGATGTTGCCCCAGGCTGCAAAAGACATTATTTATTCCAGGTATTGTTAAATTCCTATTGAAACACCAGTGCATAGTATAGTATATTAAAAATTACATCTCTAGCAATAAGAGCCTGAATGCTTCTTTATATGAATAGACTTTCTAAGGTATAAAGGACCTGATATACTTTATTGATACAAAGTATTTACCAGCTATATTCTTTAACTAATAAAAAAGAAGATACTCCATCATAAAATATTTCAGAATTGAAGCTCTGTCTTCAGCTTTCTTTAATTAAACTAATATTTATAACAGTAACAGAGACAAAATGGCAAATAATTTGGCAGAAATCAATTCTTAACTCAAAGATGTAAACATCCTTGAGTTCCAATGCCATCCCACCCTCCCCTTTTTTGCACGTAAAGATTATGAAAATAAAAAAATCCCTGATGCTCATTCAGAATTATATTATAGTGAATGCTTTTAGCTGTAGTATCCTTATTGGTAGTGAAGTAATGGTATATTTTTGCTAATTTAATAGTGGAAATCAGTTTTCCTATTGCTGTCAGGTGATGAATTTTTGTTCTTCAGTGCTGATCTTTCTGCTGATGTATTATGACATAGTCTGTCAACATGAACAGATATGTGAAAGGGAGATTGGGTGACTGAGACATATAACCTGAATATGGCTCCTCTTGAATTTTAAGCATATTGTGGTTGGATACCTCAAGTAAGAATGTACTTTTTTAAAGAATGCTATTATTTTGATGTAATTTAAGAAAAAGCAAAACAGGTGGACTATGACAAGGTTCTAAAAGCAGAATGAATGAGCTAACTCTAAAACATATGCATGAGAGCTTATAAAGCTTTCCCATCCAAGTTAATAGCCCTTTAAAACCAGCATTTGCAAAGTGCAAAAGTTTTTTGTGTAAAGAGAAAACCAATTCAGGCTTATCTGATTATTAAATATAGGTATTGTTTTCAAAAAATTAAACAATTCCACAACCTTTGCATGATTTTGTTGTCACAGATGTTTTTATTGTTTGGTATTAGATATCTGGATTACATCAAGTAGGTGATTACTATGTCGGCTAAAAAGGTCAAGTTCCATACTTTTTATTTTAAACCATCATAAAGAAACCTTTTTATAATGACACACGTGTTCATACTGTATATCTACACAGACTCACTTTAAATTGGGTCTTCCTATCTGACATAGGGCTCAAGAAAAAGATAATTAATATTTTCCCAATATTAATATGTAAAGTAAATATACACACATTCAAAATGACTAAGTTTCTATGGTAAACCTAATATTAAAATACAGGATTCAATCACCAAACAATGCAACTAACTGTGTTTAAAACATTATTTGAATTATGTGTTATAAAACCTTTATAAAGTTTGCCAGATAAATATCAATTTTTCAGGTTACTGTTCTCTTCATCTTAAATTACAGGAAAATATAAGATCCTCATTTATTACTCAAGTCTAAAGGATGCCTTCATTTCAAATAAAGCATGCATTTTGATTTGGGGACACAGTAAAAAAAATCTTTTAAGATCTATACTTCAACTAATTTGTTAATCTTGTGCCACTTTTAGCATTTGTCACACATATAGACCAGGAAATTGGCTCCATCTTATTCTAGCTCTGTGTTGAATTAAAAACCTTTACTGCAAAGAAGAGCATGATGTGGGGAAAGAATAAATTTAGTTCTTTCTTTAGTAATGCACATATATTTCCATACATTTCACATCCTAAGGGAGCCTATGAACGCATTCAATAAATACAAAACTATAATATATAATTCGAGGAAAAGAGATATTTTTATATTCTAAAGTCCATATATGACCTTAATTTTAAAAGATTAAAAATAAATGTCACAATGGTTTTTATGCTTTTATCAAAAATAGGATATATCGAAATGTTAGGAAAAAAACAGAACACTGCATTTTAGGACTTCCAATTTTTCTAATGGTACTAGATAGTTTAAACAATATAAATTAAACACTGGCACTTGAAAATTAAGAAAACTATAGTTGTGTCTTGTCCAACTAGTCCTATCTTAAATATCCTAAAAACAAAACCATATAGATAAGTATTTATATGGAAGGATTGCCTATCTTCACCTTTATATATTAAGGTCAACAAAAAGAGCACTTTATGGATAAAGGGCAATAATGAAGAGGTAGCCTTTAAACATGATTAGTCGGTATCTATTAAAGATCTGTTAAAATGAAATATATACTGCAGGTGAAGGAAATTACTGACTACTACTAGGATGATAGACGTGCTGTATGTTTATTTCACTATACCTTTAAAATATTTGTGAATTTGACTGCATTCTGAGAAGACAGTGCAATGTGGTAGATTTATGAGGGTCTGACGGAAACAGGGCTAGGATAGATTATGGCATACTTGTTTAGAAAAACTCTGAACTGAAGGTTCCTGATTTACACTGACATATATCTAGATGAAACTATAGTTTGCAAATTGCCTAGAGGAGCCATCTTTTATTAAGTGTTTGATAGGTACAGAAATGTACATATCTATTCTAAAATGTACTAGGAATACTGATGTTATATTTGCAAATGTGATCTTAACATTTTTAGATTTTCTTAAATCTTATGGTCACCTCATCCAATCTTATTTGTAACACTTGTGTCCAGTGAACAAGCCCCATGGTTAAAGAAGCTTGTTGCATTATTTTGAGTTCTTGGGATAGCAGTATGCTGAAATATTATCTGTAGTACAGCATCATGAGCAATCTAACAATGATTCAGGCTCTTTTCACCATTTTCAACCACCTGACATCTTACATCGTACATTATTCTACATTGTTACAGTTTAGGACAATGAAAGGAGGACTTATAGTTCTCAGATTTTATGGTTACTCATCTAAACACTTTCAATCTGGATACTATATGGTAGTATGGTAGTATTAAATACTATATGGTAGTCATTAAATGTTTTGTAAAAATTAGGCATGCAGTAAGAGATGAGGCATGCAATAATACCAAGTGCTCACAGGTTTCTTGCAAGGCTGATGATGCTGAAGGCCTGCAAACCTTTGTAACCAAGAAAAGGCCAACTCCTGCTCATCTTGCTCATGTGAGTAGCCCAACTGACTTCAGTTGGATTATATGTCTAAGTGAGGCAGAGCCTGCTGTTCATTGTCACTTTTGGAACATTAGCTTTCCTTTTCTGTAACAATTGCTTATTTAATCTTATTTTGCATTGTTATTATCCTAGCTAGTGTGAACTATTGTCAATAAAATTCTACTTTTGTAATTCCCATTTTATAAGTAATTATGATTGGTATTTATTGATTTCTCAGGGACAAAATTACCAAAAATAGATGACCATGTATTTTAGTTTCAGTACTTTCAACACATTATTTTCAAGTCAGGTGTATGCAATACGCAAATATTAAGTGATGCTTAACATGGAGATCTATCTGTCAGGCGGACAGAATTTTGTCCAGGGAGCATGTACAAGTAATTATCAAATATATATAATGGAAAACATCTTTTCTGAATATTCTGAAAATACTGTGGCAATGTGAATTAAATGTATGCCTTTTGCAAGATCTCATCCATTCCTTTAATACCCACTGCCATTTAGTGATATTTGTTACTTCAAAGCAATGGCAAAGGCGAAGTCAATTAATGGTGAGCTGACAACTGTGTTACATCATCACCATTGTGTGCCCACAGTATTTATAATTTTATAAAGGGCCTTCCATGCTTCCTTATTTATAATTTATGAAGATCTTCTACTTCTACACTAGCGATTAATAACAGATACCAAGCTACGTCATGGCAAGTAACTAGCATTGTTCTTTTTTACATTGTAAATTCTTCAACGCAAGGCAGGGAACAGTTTCTTCCCTGGATGTTCGGACAATGCCTAGCACACTATGGTATGTACTGGAATACAAATACATAATTAGCACTTGTCAGTTATAAGCAGCACTTATTAGCTGAACAATTAACCTCAATGTCAGTCATCCACCTTTTCCTAGTTAAATCATATAGTCTTTGAGAATAGCTGCCATCTGCACTTACATAAAAATATGCTTAACCGTGCACATGGTTCTCATGCCAGTTTTGATTTGGAATAACTCTACTGATTTCAAAAGTGTTATCTCTGTACATGAGAGAATAATCAGGAGACTTCCTCTCACCTACTCAGATATAAATTAGGAGTAACTCCACTGAAATAATTGTAAAATTGGTGAAAGTGAGAGAAGAATCAAGTCTTTTGTCTCTGCACCTTAGAAGTGAAAGTGTCATACTGTACATGAGTAAAGAAACAACACATGAAAGTAATTGTGTTGCTTACCAATATGTATGTAGACTATTAGACAACTGATATAAGAAATTTGCACCTACACACTGCACTAGTCAGGAAAATGAAGGTTAAAATTCATCAGGAGCATAAGGAGAATTAATGCCCAAATAAGAGATGTTTACATCTCTTTTGGATATGCCTCTAAGAATTCACTTAAGACAATATAGTGGTGTTACCTGTCACCTCCTCGTAACTACCTGAGGCAGGTTGTGTTACTTTTTTTCTTTTTCTAAGATCTGGTCTTCTATTCATTTCTGATGGGAATTGGGGACCAATGAGAGTGTTTACACATATTATTTGGTAGATCAGATATGCTGACAATAGGTTAATATAGTTGTTTTTTCCATCAGCCTGCATATAAAACTTTTTTCACTGAGGAAAGATATGGATGACCTGAACTGTGATTTGACTCCAGAGAAATATGAAGATGGCACCTGTATGAGGCATTATTTTTAGAAAGAGGGGGTGGGACACTCTTTCTCCCTTGACTACCTAAATGACACATCAATATCATTTCTTTTACTTTTGCTGTGACTTTTGTGACTTGTTCCTTGGTGTGTGACTGCAATGAGCATTTTTTGTTGACAGACATGAATAAGGAGCGGACAGCGGTCAAAAGAAAAGTGTCCATGCCCAAATAGGCAGGAGTATGCAAGATAACTTAGCAAAAAAATGTGGATACAGTGCGCGCCTGATTTTCCCCAGCTTTGTGTAGTCATTTAGACCTGTGCAAAGTGGGTGTAAAACATCACCAAATCACAATGTGTCTTTTATGGGTAGTTGGGTGTGAGAAACAAAAAAGGGAGAAAAGAATTTGAAGTACTTAGGAAGTTTTCATACTTTGGAAGGTTTCCTATATATTCAGTCTAGGATTAATAGCTATTATGATCATAAATCATAGGATGCATAGGCACAGGTTGGCCAATAAAGTTATCTACAGAATATAAGTCCTCTTGTTTAGCAACAGTTTAACATCATTGCTTAACACCCTTCACCTTTTTCAGTTAAGGATTTTATTAGGAACACTTAAAGAATGAACACTTCACTGCATTTTCTGTTCTTCTGAATAATGAACAGAGAAAAGACCATGGATTGATTCTGATCACATAAGATTTTAACTTCATTAACCCTTGATTTTCTCTAAATGTAAATTAGATTAAATCAGACTCCCATGATTTCTTTCTATACAAAAACTATAAATTATCTCTGGGATTTTAACATTTTTCATTTTGTTTTTTAAAGATAAAATAATGTAATATTTTTGTGCAATGGCACTACATTTCAAGTCATGTAGGCCCCAATTCATCAAGATACTTAAATATGTACACAAGTAGTTTGAGACAACATACATGCTTCAAGTTAGATATATGCTTAAGAACCTTGCTGAATCAGGACCATAGAAGACATGGGAATATCTCTGGGGCTCGTTTTCTGGTGGGGATCATTGATGTGTTCCTCAGGTTATAAAGGTGGGATGGACTGTATTTCAAAAATGATGGGTGAACTATTGAACAGCATTGATATCACCCTGAAGGATACTTTTGCTCGTTCCCTTAGTTAGATTACAGTATACTACAGTGGTTTTCTTAGTAATGGAAAAAATGTGAAGCAAACTGGGGGAAAGTAGTACCAAGATGAAGTAAAGGAAAACCTCATTTCAGACTGAAGATTATGCAAAGGGTTATTTTAATAAATACTGGATTTTAAAATAAAATGTATGTCATGGTATTAGTTGTACTAGAATTGGCTTTCCTTTTACAGGGCATAGCTAGGAAAATAATTAGTATGTAAGCTTGTATAGCATGGTAGTGAATAGGGCAGAAACTACACAACCTTGTTAACCTGTGTGTTTAGGCTGATTGATGCATTTTACTCATAATTAAAGAAGATGGCGGTGGTGTGGTGATGAGATATAAGTGCTTCCATTGTGTTTTCTCAATAATATTTCTATCGCTTGTTGGCCTAGGGAGCTATTGACTAGTCTTGATCATGTAACTCAGATCTTCAATGCATCAGTGCAGTGTAGCACATTACCACCAGGTTAGTAGAACACCCCGTGAAAATGCATTTTAAATGGTGACTTGAGAAATGCATCCTTGTCTATAAATATTAATCTGTAATCTTGGCCATTTTTAATTAAAATCTATGGTTGTGTAACATAAAATAGTATTAATTATTATGGCTAAGTGTTCTATTCTGATTTTTAATTTTTATTTATTTACTTATTTGTACTTATGCATACATTTTCTTTTTTCTAGGTATCTTCTTTCCTAGGAATCCAGGATGGGCTTATTAATTGTGAATTATTCATTAATTTAGAAGATCCTTCTAAATTATCTAGTAATTTATTTACTGGACTATAGCAGGCTGTGTACATGAAGGCCTCTTTTGTCTCTTTAATCCCATGAAGAAACCTTGCAACTCTTACTGCCAACTAAATGCTTTGCACAGTACTCAACCAAAAAGAAGCACCTCTAGCATTAGACAGTGTACAGAAATCAGTTGGCTGTCTACAACTGGGAGATACCTTTCTTAACAGAGGTTACTCATGATTCTGCTCTTGGCTACTGGCATTTCTATTGTCCCAAAACATCTACTTCCACATCTTCTGCCATGACGCTTTGAGTAAACCATACTCTTCATCTTCACATGCAAAGAGAAAAATTTACTTACATGTTTAAATGGCATAACCTACCAGTGCAGAAGGTCATATAATGCTACCTATTAAACCATCAAACACTTCACACGCTTTGAAAAGAAAACAGACATGGGTTTTGGAAAAAGATCTTATACTGCATCATCATTCTGGTATCCTACCAAAGGAACGCAGAGAATAGGATGTTCTTTCCATTGGTCACAATAAATGACTGCTTAAAGGGACCGACAAAGACTTCATGACCACTTTCTGAGCCACTTTAAAATTATTATAAGCTGGTGGGGAAGTTTATCTACTAATCATCTAGAATTTGAGAGTATCTTTCCCTATTTAAAGAAAACTATCATGGTACTGTATGGGAAACCAACCGTCACAGTTTTTATGGGACTTTAAGGACAGTTCACAATTTTTCAATATTCTTTTTGGTACTGACTCAAGAAAGTGGTTGAGTATGTGCTTAATTGTACACATATGCTAAACTTTAAGTCCTTTCCTGAATAGGATGTTTTTCTGAATGTGGGCCTTGTATATGCAGCAACAGTTAGTACCTGTTCCCAGAAATGTGTTGTCATCAGCAACAATGTTGGTGCACAAATAAAGACCTCTTGTATACCAAGATATATAGATCTTGATGTTAATGGGGGGAAATAGTGATTGTTTTTCATTAACAATGGAAGCAGTGGGGAATCAAGATCATCTAGTAGAAATGAACAGCAGCAGTATGGAAAGGAATTTATTTTCAAAGTTTCAAGAGGGACAAGCAAATAGGATCAACACAAAATAAAATCTACAAGAAACTGCTTGATATTTTTCTTTTAAAAAATGGAAACAAACCAATATTAGTGTTTGATATTGGAGAAAATCCTACTTTTGGGTGGTGGGAGTAGGATGTTGTATGGCACAATGTTTAGGAAAGCACTGAGGCAAAAAAAAATGGGGATCTATTCCCAACTGCCACTAACTCTGCAAACTTGTGCATGTCATTTAATCTTTCTTTGTTAGTTGCCCTATCCGTAAAGTGATAATAATACCCACTTCTGTCAAGTATTCTGAGATTTTTAGATAAATAGGACTATATAAGTGCAAAGCATTTTTAAAGTATTGTTTTCCTAATACAATGATAAAAGCGGTTCATAGTGTACTTAAAAAGATTGCCCATTAGGCTTAATGCTTCTGAGATAAGAGACAGCTTGGGCTATACACCATGAAAGTATCAGTTTCTTAATTTAAAGGTGTGTGTTTGTGTGGGTGGGCAGCTTTAACTTGGCTGCTACTTTTAATGTTTAATGCCCCAATTCTGCCATCAAATGTGAAATATGCATATTGATGAAAAATGAGATGCTGTGAGCTGAAATGTTTATTTCAGGATCTGCAGTATTCTGCCATCTTCTCAAAATATGCTTAGCTTTAGCTCTGCATCTGTTCAACATTTCATCTGTTAGAACTCCACAAAAGGCCCTTTTATGCCTCCAGACTCAAGCTGGTTGCATGCTAGCATCTGAAGATCCCTTGACTTAAGACAATTTCAGGAGGCTTACCATACCATCTAATGCAAAGAAACAAACATATCAAAGAGTTGTCGCGAAAGAGTTTGGCCCAGTTCTATCACCACAGTCATGAGAAGATTACCTGGGAAAGATAAGTCTGGTGCTGTTTTATATTTCTGAATGAGTCCACACTGGTGGGGAACTTCCCTTTCAAAGAGTATCTGAGGCCAGAATAGCTATGGAGAGTCCCTAGTAGGGTCATTCCAGTAGAGTCTCATGGGAAGAGCATGGGGATGTGTAGTGGGATCCTTTGGAACAGACAGCTGGTGGAGAGACGTAGGGCCTCAGTATGGATGGCTCTGGTCTGGTGCTCATCCCTTGGAATCTGTAGCACATCACATGCATGTTGGTACTGTGGCCTGTTCTACGTGGGGTTTGGGGAGTGGAGAACCCCGACCCTAATGGAATGATTTGGGAGGAACTCTGAGTAAAATCTCCTAGAGTTTTCTTAACCATCCCTCTTTCTGGTAGATTATACTGAGTAAAGAGGATCCATGGGCATGAAAGAGAAGGGCTGAATCATTCCCTTAAAGCACAAATAGGTAGGTAATCTTTGTCGGGAATAAAAGGGTGCAGTGAATGCCCAACATTTCCAAACATAGTAAAAAGGAAGAGTTGTATCCTAGTTGGGAGAAGCAGCCATAGTTAGGTAGGTACAAAAAGCAGCAGCCAACTACATACCATGACATGAGCGTATAGTATAATGGTAGCAGTTTGGCCCAGATGTGATAATGTGCTTATAATGAGACAGAGACAATCCAGATGTAGCTAATTCTGCTGTAGTGTATATAGATGCTGCAAGAGCCATAGTGGCCATTAGGAGCCAGAAGCAAACCCTCAGATTTCTTTTTGGGCAGGAGCACATAGGCTGCATAAGTTGGCAACATCAGCTGCACATCGCCTCTGTTAGACCGGTTAATACTGAAAATTGGTATGTGCACATTACAGAGTTTGCAAGCAGCAGCACATCATACAGTGGGCTCCAATGTTGTCATACTTTACACTTTCCCATAGCTAAGGTGCGGACATAAAACAACCATCAGTTGCTTTAGGTTATGTCACCTTTGGGACCACTCCTGCAGGGGTTACTGGAGAGATGATGCTGTATGGGCCCCTGTCATGTGTACTCCCTTTTCTTTCCACCTCCTTTTGGCTTGACTATACCCATCTCTCCAACCATGCACAGCATTAGTTCAGTACCTTTTGCCATCCTCATAACCCCAGGCCTGTTCCTATAGGACAGGGAAGACAGGGTACCCAGAATTTTCTGTACTTTATTACCATTTTCATCTTAACTAGCAGGCTTTTCTACTGCTGGGTGCTGTGCAACCAGGGGATGATCAGCCACCTGGAGTGTAAATTAATTGTGACTGTAGGTGAAGTAATTTACTCTCTGCAGCTTTCTCACATGTGTAACCAAATAGAGAGCTGGCTGGTCACACGTCAGCTATTGTAAAGGTCCTATTATGCTGAAGAACAACATTATGGGCTAATATTGTTCACCTTATTCAGGTGCATAAAATCACTGACCTCACTAGGACTATTTGAGTCAGCTAGGCAAGTAGGATTTGGTCTTTTGTGGATCTACTCTAGAGGATTTGGGTAATTAGTGATAGAATACTAATGCTGCCACATAGTTCATGCTACTTAAAGGGAAATATCAGTTTGCTTCAGATCAGTCCTCAGATTTCAAAAGACAGGAAACATCTCAGTATTAACAGTTCTGGACAGATTTAAAATGTTGCATTCACTTTTGGAATTTCAGGCTTTTAAGGTAAGAAAAGCAGGTAGTTTTCTTTGAACTGTTTACCCATGTTATCTCTGGTGAACAAAACAGAATGGAAATGGCTTATCAGAAAAGTGAGCCAGTGCTGCAGCATGCTATATTGCTTACCCAGGAAATGGCAGGTATGTCATTTACATACTCCTTTGCCGCTGGTAACTGCCAAGCCGCTGCTGGAAAGCAGTTGTGTGGCATGCTTCTGATTTCACTGGCACATGCATGTAAAATGCTACCAAAATTATCAGGTCCTTTCAAAATCTTGCAGGACATCTAGTTATGTTGTAGTATTGGATTACATTTCGTTCAGTGCTCAGAAGCACTAATTATCAGATGTTAAAAACATTAAAAAGGCTTTGGCATTGTTTAGGATAAGATAAAGTTACAAAATAGATCCAAAAGCTGTGCCCCTTCTTCATCTCCTCAGAATAATTTTTCATCCATTAACTGCCCTTAATTAAATCCAGAGTATTATTGGTGACATCTTTTAGGGGGTTATGTTTTAATTGTGATTATGACTAAATTATGCTTGCTTCACTCATGCGAGTAGTCCAACTGAATTTAATCAGACTACTTATGTGAGTTCATCAAGCAGAATTTGGCTCTATATGGTGATGATTTAATTACTTATATTAATTATCAGAAAAATGTTTAGTAACTATTGAGGACTTGACTGAAGGTATTGTGGGGTGGGGGGGGGTGTCAATGCAATTTGAAAGTGGCCATGTGGACAATCTGAAGACTTCAAAACACTTTTTTTTAAATGAATGAATGGAACAAACAGACCAAGGGACTTCCCCAGGAAATTTCATTTTCCTATCATTTAAACAGACTTCTTCACATACATATAACTGCCTTTGACATTATTTAATAGATGATTTCAGTCCCATTGTGCGTATCTTACTCAAGTAAAATACACACTGGGTCCTTCTGTTTGACCTTTTGAGGAGAAAAGTATGTTTCCCAATGGCCATGTTAAGTTCAGCAGTAAAATATTCTCACAGATTTAAGCAGGTGCACAACTTACAACTCTGTGGAGGAGACTATTGAGTAATGTAAGCAACCCTTGACTAGATCAGCATTTTCAGGCTTATGAACAAGATCATGCTGAAGTGTTTAAAAGGGAGTATAGTGCAAACTTGTGAATAAGACTATGCCCTTAAAAAAACACAAATATTTCCCCCTATCAGTTTGGAGGGCATGTTTATTAAATATATGGCATTTGCTAAACATAAAATGGGTTCCAATTCTAGGGCAGTACTGGGTGATTATATCATGTTGCACACATACCCATCTAAATACTACTTTTGTACTGTATGTGTATCATATAGTAAGGGTGACCCATAGGTAACTACCCAACAGCTCTTACAGAAGCAGCAGTATAGTGTGCTAAGCTCACAGCTATATCAGATTGAGTCATATGCAGCAGGGTATGTATGCAATATGATATAACCAGCCAGTCCTATCCTAGAGTTGGAAGCCATTTTGTATTCTTAATATTTGGCTCACCTTTGGTATCTGGTAATTCAGAATGAATAATTAATACTGGCACAACATATCAGATTACAGTCACAAACAGTGGCTCTGCTCTATTATGAACAGATAGGTTATGCATAACTATACTTTTCTTTAACCCAAATTTGTATGTGGATATAGCTGATCATAAGTTATTGATAACTTCTATATATTTCCCCAGCTGATTATGCTTTCTTGAGGTTGTCATATGGCATTACATTTACTAATGACTTCTTTTGTCCAGATTACACTATGATTTTTGAGCTCATAAACCAAACATGATTTTCTTTCTATATAACATCCTACCGGCTGGGATATTAATTCTCACAGATAAGTTTATGTTAATGAAAAATACCTGCATCTAAACATTTTTTCTTTAGTTATGCAATACATACAAGACAGCAGATGGGCCATAGTCAGAGATACTTATACATAACTAATATAAGAATGAAAGTCAGACCCACAATCTGTCGAGAGTGTAATTTGTGGTATATCATTCTCTTTTTCTTCCTTCTGTGCTCACTTCTAGATTTATGAAAATCCTCTCCTCTCACCTACCCAGTAGTAGAAGGACATCCCGTAGTGAGATGAAAATCTGTAATGCAGGTTGACAGTGTCACTAACTAAATTTGTAAAGCTACATTCTTCTACTTTTATATGTAACTGTCTTTATTTTGCCATTTCAAAACAGTCTCCGAAGAACTGTTGCAGTTCATTTTCCAAAACTTAGAGGAAATCCGTTTCATACAGACGTCTCTACTGTGAAGAGTATTGGGGAATTCCTCTTTAAATTACCGAGGATCAGCTCTGGCATGTTTACAACATTGGTTCCAAGTATCACATGCACTTTCTTCAATCGTTTTAATGCACTGTACTAACAGCATAATTGTATTATGGATAATAAATACTAAATAATTTGCTATGTTAGATCAAATATATAATATAGGATAGAACTTCCAAACTACTTTATTAGTTTAACTTCTGCACATTGGCAGATGTCTCCTCTCTTCATCTTTTACTGTAAAACTAAGCAGCACTGCATCTGTGATGTGGGTAAATAAAAGAATGTCAACAACCCTCTCAAATCTTTACTAATGCCTGAGGAAAAGTCAGTGTTCTTTAAGGGAATTTAAAAGTGTACTTTGAAAGGATTTGAGTTTCTTTAAAAGGAAGAGTGGGAGGGTTTTGAAATTAAAAAAAGTTTAATCTTTTTTTTATCTGAGGCTTTTGGGCTTTTCGAACATTGTATATAATGAATATTATAGCAAATAGCACAGTCATAATTACATGTCACTCTCTTCATCCTCCTTGCACTGTCACTCAGCAAAGTGGCACACTTTTCACACACCATTTGCAACTTTCTAGATGAACCCCACATATATTGTGGGATAGTTTGAACACAGTCATTATTCTGTGTTTTAAGGTTTGTATTTTCAGGGTTCCAGCTTCTAGACCCAATTCTGAAATTATTCCCTGTGCAAAACTCTAGCTAAATCAGTGTCACAGATTCTGTGGAACAGCCAAGCTGTACTCAGCAGATATCCAGAAGAGGACAGTGAGTAGAGCTGCCTTTAAACTATGTTTGCAGCTCCCAAGTCCTGCAGCTGGAATGCACCAACACCTAGCATAAGAGAGCAAGCTACTCTGTCTTACATGGCACGTAGGGGGTCCTTCCAGCACCTGGAAGTTGTGAAGTGTAAGGATAACCTGGAAGTGCCTTCCTTTCCATGGAAATGGCCCTTATGCTGGAGGCTGGAATAAGGAGAAGATGCTATAGTGGTCCCATCTCAGTAGCAGATTCCTCTGCTCAGGGGTACTGCTGCTTTTCAATGCTGCAAAGCAGCTGTAGTGCAACAGAGATCCAGGCCTGCTAGCAACATTGGGCAACTCAGCAAATTGATAAATAACAAAAACGAAGTACTATGTATATGTGAAAATTCATTGTGTCAGAAGCAGTTATCCCTCGCTGATGACTGAGACCTTGTTCCTGTCCAAGCTCATTCATATATAAAGCTGTACAGGTGTGGGCACAAGCCAACAGCAACTTTGAAGTTTAACAAAGAACCTATTTTTGTCTTTTCCAACTATAAAAATTGCATTATGTTTTAAAGAGTATTATGTGTCTTTTTAATGCACTCCTAACTCATTTCAACAATTTTGATGGAAGTTACAAAAACAAATTCACTTTGGGAATGAGACTATGCATGAGAAATTTTAGCCCAAATGGAAGAATTTTGAGGAAGTAATGGAATAAAATATGGGTTTAGAACAGAACAGAATGAATAGTTATTATGATGTCATTCTCTGGTAGAGGAGCCAGAAGTTTGCTTTTCATGCCCCTCAGAACCGAAGGCAACTAATTATTGTCTCACATTTTGTGACTACTAGTGAAGTTCTGTATGTCATATAAACTCACATATAAGCCAGATTTTCCATCTCAGAAATATGTGAGAAACCAACTGAATGCCCATGTGTAAACAAACACACTTCTATGCTTGTTTAGCTTGTGTTATCAGGGAGATGTGGAATCCTCCCAGGTCCCACCATGAGCTTTCTTCTAGTTTCTTCCTTTCAGTCACTTTAACCTTTACTACCTCTTTTATGTTGATGATATTCAACTGTACATATGTTAGCCTCTTTATGACTTGATCTCTTCTGTGGCTAGCAACATGTCAGATATGAATTACACACTGTCTTTCAAAGGTTTGTTATTTAAATGTGTAAAAATCTTTCCAAATCTTCTCTCACAACTTACAAAAATTTATTTTAGAGTTTTACCTTATCTTTCAAATCGCCTTCAGATAGCACCGTTATTGTTAAAGGTCAGCGATGCACATTATTTTGCTCCTCATGCAGGCCTTTCTTCTAACAGACTCCAAATTGAGCGAGTGTGTGCGAGATCACATTTTGCTGTTGCATGAAGATATTTTATTAAATCTTCTTCAGTGAGCCATGTGCACTTTGTTCTCTTATGTATAGCAGAGTCCATACTATCAAATTTGAGGCTGGAAAAGACATTCCTCTGAAAGTCCAGAAATGACAACAGCATTCTAAGTAACTTTTTTTTTGGCATACAACAAAAGCACCTTTCACCAAGCCATATTTTTCATGTGGCATTATATGGCTCCAAAATTAGATCTGTTCCCTCCAACCTTCCAGATTATCTGTTGCAATCTATTACATATGGAATTTTATTTTTGAGTATGTTCTGCCTTCAGATGGGATCGTCAATAATGCTCTCATTATGGCTGGCACTGTGCAAATATAGCCAGCATTTTTTCACATTCTCAGCCTCTGCTTTTTTCAGACAGTTGTTCTCAATAGCCTTTCATATTAAGTAGTGTCACTAAGCTGTTGTGTCAAAAATCAGATAGGATATTAAATAAAACAATATGGTGTATCAAACTACCCCTAGTCAAATGGTATTCCATCCATGAAGAGGAGAATGAGGTCTGTAACAATGTTTGTAAGAGCATGGAAGGTAGCTAAGAGAACAGAAGTATGAATCCTTCCAAGTATATATCCTGAAGAAGCAAAAGGGGCAATAACAACTGCCCCATATGGAAATGGATTCTCGGCAAGATGAACTCATTAGCTAAGTGCTGGAGGGCAAGTCATTGTCCTCATCCTTCTCATTATATCCAGGCCAAATCCATCTCCCAGATCAGAATGCTACCTCAATATAAGTAAGTGCAAAAGAAACCAGTGAAACAGTTGTCAATATAAAGATCAGAACAATAACCTATTAATTGCCCTAGAAAAAAGCTAAATCACTTGCAGTTTGATGTCCCATATTCAGGGAGCACTTGAGAAGTTAATGTTCAGTTCTACCGGTGAGCTGCATTATAAAGACAGAGGGCCAGACTTTCTGATGTGCTCAGCAGCCTCTGCGTACAGGAGAGAGGGCCTGCCAGGAAGCTGGTTGGTCCTTGATTCTCTACCCATTCTTCATCTGGGCACAAGTTAAGGGAGCCTGGGGGCTGCTCTAACTTGTGCCAGTTGGCACTGACCCTTCAGGAACTGTTTGCCAGCTGAGCACAATCAGAATGCTCCTCCTTCCCTAGAGACATCCCCCTTGCCGGGGACTGGAGGGAGAGCGACTTATCACCTGGATATGCACCCTGTGAGTATCCCCAGCAGGAGAGTTAGAACTGGATTCTGTTCCATTTGTGCTGCAGGAGCAGTAAAAGGCATAGGGCAAGCCACCTTATCTGGTCCTAAAGTTCCCTTTTTATTACCCTCAGTATCCCAAATTGAAAACAAAGTATATGCAGAACCTCTTTGATTTCATTTTTCAGACCACAAGTGAGGCTGACTCAGCAAGTGGTGAAGAAAATGACATTTATTCATAGTGGGTGAGCAACTCTCTCTTTTTCATGAAATTTTTGTAGCTGATCAACTCAAGTGGCTGCCTATCTAATAAATACAAGCTATGTACATTACTGTCATATGCCAGAGAAGTATAGCTTCACTGCATATTTGGCATTAGTGACTGAACTGCAAATCATGTTACATATTCACAGTCTGACAAGGTGG
The DNA here is from genome assembly GCF_020497125.1 of Mauremys mutica. Classification (NCBI taxonomy): domain Eukaryota; kingdom Metazoa; phylum Chordata; order Testudines; family Geoemydidae; genus Mauremys; species Mauremys mutica. The sequence goes on from NC_059073.1 coordinate 56,857,155, forward strand.
GCTCAGAAGAAAATCCCTTTGAGACAAAACCCCCACTTTTGCCCCCTTACTAATGCTGAGTAGATCCTTAGTATTTAAGTAGTCTGTTGTTTTCAGTAGAAGCAATGGTGGCAGAAAGTGGGCCTGATGTTAACAAATCTTTGTTCTGCTTTACTGTCTCCTTTCATATTCTCTACTCATGTTTCTAAGCTTCCCTTCCTCCTTTATTCAAAAGAGTGCTTATCTGCTCAATGCTTGCTGATGAGCCAAAACTCAACAGAACTGCTGGTGATCATTTCTATGTATTTCATTTAGACACTGATACTATAGACCCTACCACCTACACTTTTTGAGGTACCAAATGGATTCAGCAAGAATCTGTTCTGGATTGCAGATCACAGGAATTCAGATAATTTAATTAAATACTTATTAGGTCAATTATAAATAAAAATTCTAAATATTTTTCTAGTTTTTTTATTATTATTATTTACGTAGGTGCTTATATAGCTCCGATCACTAAAAACATCTACACTTTTAGATTTGTATGTAATTCTTACATACTATGACTAAAAAAAAGAGTGCACTATGCAAAACACATTGTATTTATTCATTTCAAAAGTACTCACGGCCCCAGATGATGCAAATTGTTTGTGCATTTCTCATCCTGGCACTTATATAGCAAATAATATAAATTTATAAAACTCTGAATGCTTTTGTCTTAATTACTTTATATTGCTCCCTCTTCTCTTCCCCCTCAATACCCTAATAGAGGTGTTTGGGAGGTGCAGGTAGACAGGAATACAGGTTCAGAGAGCAAAATTGGGAACAGTAAATTCTATTGGCATTAACTGCCCATGAATTTCAGCGCACAGATTTACCTGTGCATCTCCTATTAAAATTAATGGGAATCATGTGACTACATCTGCATACTGAACATTTGCCTCGCAGTAGGAAACAAAATCTGTCTCTCGTTTCTGAATTCTCTAAACTAAACTAAAATGGTGACTAAGTTGCAATGATGATGTATCCTTTGACTATCAGACATATTTAGCATATTTCATAGATAGCTTTGAAGAAATTAAGCTCTTTAAAACAGAGACACAACTTTTGTATTAAAAGTCAAGGGTCATGGGGAAAGTTTAATTAGTATTACAAATCTGAGTAATGTTTTCATCATAATGATAAAACAAGCTGCAGTATCTGCAATTTACCCTTTAGCTATACAATTTTGAACTTAAATAGCCACAAGGAATGCAATAAATGAAACATTTTTTCGGAACAATGATTAAAATTAGTCCTACTTTTTGATCAGACTTATTTTAAATGATTGCCTATTAATAGACCATTAATAAAACATTATTTTAAAATGAGATTTCAAGAAATAGGTTAGACTTAGGTAAGGTACAATAGAAAGCAGGCAAAGACGGATGTGATGACTTTTAAAGAAATAATGTTTTAAACAATATTTATGCCTTACACATGCAATTTTAAAAACAAAGGCTATAATTTCCTTCTGAATTGTATGTATATTTCTATCTCAGTCTTTAGAAGTTTTCTGATGAATATGCTTTGAATTGTGGAATTGAAGTAGAAATCCTAGAGCAGAAGAAGCTCACACTGACTTCACTGGAAGCTTTGTAAGTTTGGGGACTTTAGGACTGGGTCTTATGCATGCAATAAACTGAATTACTAAGGGAAAACGCATGCTTGCCTGATTCACCAAATGGTCCTCCAGGACTTTCAAAAGATACAGAACATTAGCTGAGTTGCTTGAATGTCTCACTTGAAGATCCTATTGAAAAGTTTCTTTTAGAGCAATAAAAATAAAATGAAGTTTTTTTTTAAATATATATTTTTTCATTCCTTTTATATGTTATATGCGCACACACACACACCACTTTAAGAACTGAATCCTGTGAAATGCTGCATCTGCAACTCTTACTGAAGCCAAGAAGAGGTCCTCAGTTCCACTCCTCACAGGATTAGCCTATAAGAAGATTAGATTTTTATAGGAAAGGATAAGGAATTCTCTTCCAAAATTTGTTACCATCAGGCAAAGTGAAAAAGATAACCAAAGATTTTTCAGTACAATAGGATTTAAACTATCGAATTTGGGGAATTTTAATTTGATCCATCCAATTCTACACTACCAAGAGAGCTCCCAAACACAAACAGAAAGAAGATGGTCAGGATCAAGGTCCACCACTTTGTTGTTCCCTATTGCCCTCATTAAAAGTGACAAGAAATGGGGTGTATGGGATACATCCTGCCTGAAAAGAACAACAGTACTTTGCATTTCTATAGCATCTTTCAACTGAGCATCTAAAAGGGCTTTGCAAATATTAATTACTTAAACTTCAGAACATTGATGTGAGGTAGGTAATGAATAAATAGGGAGCATGTCATCCACCACTGGAATGCAGTCTCCTCTGGGATGGGCGGGCTGCAGAAACTCTCTTAGCAGTGCACAGAAATATTACACACAGTTTATGACATGAAGTGAAGAAGGAAACTACAGAGAGGATTTAGGTGCAGTAAAAACAGTGTAACATCAGAAATGAAATTTGGCAAGGATGCTAGCTCCCTATGCTACAAAAACACCAAATTTTCTTTAGTGACCGAAAGAAGTCAGGACATTAATTATTGTCTAATTTGACAGATGAATTCATTAGCTGCACAAAGTCCTCTAAACCATACGGAGGTACTGTTCACTATTGATGCCAGAGGGAAGAATGCCACATATTGCCATGTCCAACAATAGATTTTTTTTATGGTTTGGTGTAATGGAACAGAGAGCCAGGAACTCCTGCTTTCTAATCCTGGCTCTGTCACTCATTTTGAGCACTTAAACCTGGTCTCTCTTTCATCATCACCGTAAAATGGAGAGCACAATACATGCCTTTCTCACCGGGGTGCTGGGAGGATTAATTGGAATAGTTAATATCTGTTTAGCACCTTGATTATGCAAGCATACCCTAAGTAGTATTTATTGTACTTCATACAACATCTAGCTGATCTTTGGGCCATATTTAGGCCTTCTTAAAGCAAGGTACCTATTTCCTGATTATTTGTTTTTTAATACTGTAATACAGATATTTACTTTTTGAGATCTGATAGGTTCACAGCACAAGATATTATGGTTAAAGGGAGATTCCACACAGATTGAACTCATCAAATTGAGTGAATACCCACTTGCATCCGAAGAAGTGGGTATTCACCCACGAAAGCTCATGCTGCAAAACGTCTGTTAGTCTATAAGGTGCCACAGGATTCTTTGCTGCTTCATCAAATTGAGGACACCTTAACAAATGTATTCAGCAGCAACAGTAAGAACAAAATATAACAAAAGTCACCTATGCATACACTGTTTAGGGGGACAAAGTGGTGAGGATTTTTAGTTTTGTCTAGTATTTCCATCACTTTTCTTGCCAAACTGAAAAGGTGCTCAGAGGGAAAGGACGAGACTTCAATCTCTGTGGTCAATATAATCATGAAGAAAATGAAGGCAAAATTAAATGTCTCAATCAAAACAAATGGAAAATACATTGAGGGCTTTGATATTAATATTTGGGCAGTAGCCCCAAATATTCACTAATGATGCCCTTAAGTAACACTTCAGGAGAAGGGAAGTTAAAAGGGAGAAAGCATCAGGAAAAACAACCACTCTGCTTTAAAAAAGGCTGAAATCCTTCATTCAATTAAAAAAATCCCTTAATAGATGGCCATACATGAGTTCAAATTGCCTAGGAGAAGGTCTAATTCATGCTAGCCATTAATGAAAGCTTTACATGACTATTAAGGAAAAACTGAGAAGTTACCACAGCAACCTTAACAATGCTTGTTAATACAATATTTTTTATACTGGATGCTTAATATGCATCCTAAATTCCTCTTTTATAAGACCAGACTTTTTTGTAGCTTTCAAAGGTAGCTTTGGTTTATAGATTTGTTTTTTGAAAAACCTATCATTTTAGTTATGTATATATTCCTGTGTAATATCCTGTTTTTAAATGTAATATTGATATTTGTTTCATAAGCAGATGTCAGATCATCTATTTGACTAATTGTAAATTAACGTCTAGTAATGAGATAGCCCTTCTTGTAAATATTTCTTTGCTTACTGGGTTAAATACAGACTGTGTATATTTTCCAAGGTTGAACCTGAATCAAGCACTCATATCACTTACTTATATCTGACTAAGCTCCAGACTGGTACCATACATCTGCTACTAAAACCAGTGGAGCTAGCTAAAGACTTATCTTTTAAAAAGATGCTTGGTGAAAACTAACAATTTTGAGCACTCATATAGTACTTTTCCTCATATGTAGCACTTTATATCTGATACGTATACAAAGGTGGGATATGCATCATTATTCCCATTTACACACATAAGAAACTGAGGTGCTGAGAGGTTAAGGACACATTTTTTTAGTAATCTCTATTAATTGCAGTGACTCATTTTTCAGCTGCCCAGACTGAGACACCTACATATCTCAAGTTGACTGCTCAAACTTGAGGCACCCAAAATTCATAGGCACTTTTGAAAATCTAGATTTATATGACTTAGGCCTGGTCTACACTTGACATTTTGATTGGCATAGCTGTGTTGCTCAGGGGTGTGAAGTCACACTGCTGAGCACCAAAGCTATACTGACCTTACCCCTGATGTAGAAATAGCTAGGTTGACAGAAGAATGCGCCTGTCAACCTAGCTACCGCTGCTCAGAGAGGTGAATTACCTACACAAATGAAAAAACCCCTTCTGTTGATGTAGGATGTATCTACAACTATGGCACTACAGTGGCATAACTGTGCCGCTGTAGCACCCCTAGTGTAGAGAAGCCCTTACTCAAAGCCACATTGCAATACAGTAGCAGAGCTGGGAACAGAACCAAGGTTTCCCAGTCTTAGTCCCATACCCTAGTTACTGCCTCTGCATAAATCAAACATACATATAAACACAATGTATTTTAATGTACCTTTTCCTGGTTTTGCCAGAAATAAGATCTAGATGGATTTTAAAAGGTTGCGTATGATGAACTATCCTGCAGCATTGCATGAAAGTTCTTGTTATTAGTTCAGCTTTAAAAATGACATTATTAAGTATACTACTGTATGGCAGAGTTTATTATATAAAAGATAATACTACCAAATGAATGACACGGTCACACGCAGTGCTACAGTCAGTCACTATAAAACATCCCTGAGCACCACCAGAAAATTTGCCCACCATATTTAGTGACCCAGCTTTGATTTACAAGGTGGTTGGTAAAACATTTAGTAGTTACTTCTCTACAACAGGGTCAGAACTTCCACTGATTTCAACAGGAGCAAGATTGAGCCCTCACTACACTACATATCACAAACTTCCCTGTGCTATAGTATATAGTTATTTCAATTTTTTTTTAAATCACATCACTGCCTCATTAAAATAACATATTAGAAAACTCTAGGAAGCCAGGAAAGACTAGAGATACAGTTCTGCCAACAAGATGTCCCAGTGTAAAGAAAAATAGTTACATCATGCTGGGAATTGGAAGGTAAAAAAGACTGAGGCTGGTCTACACTACCGTGGTAAATCAATCTAAGTTACGCTACTTCATTTATGTGAATAACGTAACTGAAGTTGACATAGCTAGATCCACTTACTGTGGTGTCTACACTGCACTGTGTTGATGGGAGATGCTCTCCTGCCAACTTCCCTTTCGCTTCTCGGGGAGCTGGAGTACACAAATCGATGGGAGAGTGCTCTCCCATCGATTTAGCCTGTCTTCACCAGGACCACTAAATTGACACCCGCTGCATCCATTCTAGCAGTGCTGATCTACTGGTAAGTGTAGATATGGCCTCATTCTCTCCAAATTGAGAATAGAAGCACCCACAGGGCCATAAAGACTACTGTCCCTGAAGGCAAGTGTCCTATGTCCGGGTGGCTCCTTGGACTCCTTCTTTGAATGATCTCTCTGCTTATCCCTTTCTGCCCTATGATGGACCTTTCTGTCTGAACAGTCCTCCCCTGCTTCTTCTCTAGCTGCTTGACTCCTGGAAACTCTCTCTGATTCTCTCATTCCAGCATGCAGAAGCCTCCTCCACCTGTTTCATTGCAGCTCTTGCACCTGGGTTCCTTCTTTCTAACCCCAGGACTCCATTTTATCTCAGTCTTTTTCAAAGAATACTCCTCTCTCTATTGGCCCACTTCCAGCTGCTCTCAGCTAGCTCTCTGTGTTCCTCTCTCTCCCAAGTATTTCCCAACACTGCTGTGGCAAGCTGTGCACAGTTCCTAATGCTCTTTGACCTGCAACCTGATTGCAGTTCTTCTCTTGCTGTCTTGTCCTACCACAACCTCCACATGGATTGTTCTGGTGCATTTCAGTCCCCACTGTTGCATGCTACTTTCTCTTCCTATCTGCCTAGATGTACTGACCCATCCTGCACCATTGCCTCTTCCACCTTATTTAAATTGTCTTTCTTTTCTTCAACAACTGCATTGTCCTCAGGGCTCACTCCTCATCCACAGCAGGTTTTCCTGGCTTTGCCAGTCATGGGGGTGTAAACTTCCAAGTCCCATTTGTAAATTTTGCTATTCATAACTACATCTAATCCCTCCTTCCACAGTGCAGTTGGGCATCCCAAGGCAATTAAACCCTTTCTGGAGCACTCCCACCAGTGTCTATGGTAGTCATGAGGAACTGGGTATTCTAAGGCAAAATTTATAGGGCCTTGGAATACACAGTAGTACTTAGAGTCGTCTACAGTGGTTCTGCAAGGTTAGACATTTCAAAGCAAGTAAAACCTCCATATTTCAGTGGCTTTCTAGACTTTGTTACTCCTAGGCAGCCAAGTTCTTACAGGAGACACCTCTGTGTGATTCTTCCCGCTGCCACAATGTTTCACCATAAACGTACAATGGTTGAAAGTGCTTGTACAATGGTCAAAAATGCTTGAAATGGTTAGCCCTGTCTTCCCAGTTCCTCAAGCTCCTAACTACTCACCTCAAGATGAGATGATAGTAATTTGTCCCTTGTTAAATATCTAAAGTAAAATGGCGAAACTGATGCTTATATTTATATACTTTTCTTTCTTTCTCATGAATTCTGTAACACAGAAGTGACAGACTAAAGAAAAAAAAATGCCCAAGACACCTTATTTACTCTTGTCTGTGGATTATAGGCAGATAGACTACAGAGAGTTGACATTATCTACTAGTAAGATTCAACTAAAATACAATTTTGTCCATAATCGGCAATGGCAGTTTGAAAATTCTAGGTCTTAATTGCTTACTATATATATTTTCACTTTCCCCCAGTCTAAAAATAAACAGTCCAATACTAGCATAAAATACAAGACAGCAGAGGTGACAGAGAATAAAATTATCTTTAAGTTTTATGGAGGCAAGTAGACATTGACTAAAAGGATCAGTGAACATAACCTCAGAGTATAAAGAAACATCCTGATTACTTTTTTCAAGATCTACCTAAGAATTAAGAGTTCAGAACTAAGGACATATCCCTCAAACTGAAAACCATAGTGATCATTTAAAAAAAAATATTTCACCTAGAATGCCAAACTGCTATTTGTAAAGAAAAATGGAGTTTAGGCCAAGTGAGCTATTACCGTATACGCTTTCTAAAGATTTTTTTTTTAAATCATTATTATATGTGAGGACATCTCATCAGTCTGTGCTACATATATTTATTGTGGTAACTCTAATATGCAACAGGAGTCTGATAAACTGAAATTCTGCATCTGTAATCAAACTCTTATAGATTTAAAAAAAAAAGTATGGAGGAAAGTGTGTGTTTCTTTATATTGTGGTTCAGTTTGCATTCATCTACCATCTCCAGAAAGAGCCTATGTTAAGGGAACTTTTACCTCTCCAAAGTGGGATGGCTGGGGCGGGGTATTCTCAATGGGTCCTTATGTTTTCACCACTCCTTTATGCTGGGCTGATACTTTGTTCTGCTTTTACACTTCATTTCCTTCCTTTGGTTTGGTTACCTTTCCACACCCCATGCCTACAGTCCCAAGTACTAGGAATGCTCCTAGAAGAGTACTAGCAAACCCTGAATTCCACTGGCTGAATGCTTAACTTTTGTATTATGTGAGCCACTGCCTCCTCTCTATCCAAGGGGTAACAGTTTGGAGTTGCTTCCAACCGGAGAGCTTTTGCATGGCAATCCACAGTGCTACCCACCAAAGCTATCAAATTATCAGTCTGTCTGTTGTTGTTTTAAAAGCTCACAAATGAGGAAGAACATGTGAATTAAAAAACGTTTCAACATGTCAAAAGCAGTCATGCAAATTTGTCATGTTTTGCTGCTTCTGCGTATAAGGACTCAGTCCACTATGTGAAATCTTTTCAAAGATATTGACTCTATTCATTCATGCTGAATTGGAGAGACAGGAAATTATTCTAGAATCTTGTTCTCATTATGGTCTAGCTGTGTAATTCACTTTGAGGTTGCTGAGCACCTTGAAAATATTGTGGCTTGTCATAACTATAGATTCTTTACTAGTGATCCTCCTGTAGTATTCATCTAGCACATGCAAAATTTTAATGTGTCTTTTCTCATTGTCCTACAGTTGATTTGCAATAAGTTTTATTAGAAAATATGAGATTCTGATTAAGATGTTGGAAGGATTTTTCAAAAAGTGTGCCTTTAACTATGATCCACGTAAGTATCACAAATATAAGTAAGAGTTCATATACATTTATTTTTTAAGTCCTGTCTACATTAGACACTCACCCGTTGGCAAAAAATGGTTGTCTGCCCTAGGCTACTGACTAAAAATGATAGCCAGCATCAACAGATCCCCTAGGACTGGGCCTGAAAGTGGTTTAACTGCACCAAGTCTGCAGAACAGTTTCTGTGATTGTGCTGAAAATGGCATTGTACTGTGTATGCTAGGAGCTAAATAGTTTTCAGCTCCAGTTGAAGGGGACTTGCTACAGATAACCATTTCCAGCCATTGGTCTATTTCCTAGTGGAAACAGAGGTATAGGCAAAATATCAAATTCAGACCTAGTGAAAGCCGCAGACTCAAACCAGGTCTGAATTTGGCCCAAATTGTTTGTAATGTGAAATTAAAAAAAACAAAAACAGGAAGAAATGAGGGACTATTTAGGTAGTTAATACTAACAGGATAAATTCAGTGGAAACCAGAAATCAATCAAATACTTCAATGTCTAGAAATATCCTTTAAGACTCTTAAAAATACCATTTTGCAACCAATGAAACCTTTAAATATAGCAAAAAGAAAAAGTATTCAACTTTGGTATGTTCCTATATTCATCCTGTCCTGCTTTACATTCACTCAGTATAACACCATTATTTAAGCAATAAGAAATGATGCAATGGTCCATTATCAGTCAGTTGCTTGGGTAATGAAATGCCTGAGATGAAGGCCACTGCTTTACTTATACAATATGAGGTTTCATAAAAAAAACCAACCAAAACCCCAAGCATTCATCTTGATCATTGTACCAATTCAGCATCTACTAAATTGACATTATTATCTGTGAATAAATTTCTATTATAAATAAAGGGGTAGATGCAGGCATGTGACAAGTGCTCTTCATCCCCTACATATTTTCATCAATTAGTCCACCTTTGCTACATATGAGATTAGCCCTGTTCCTTTTCAGAAGTAAGGCTCCTTCATACAGTCAGCAGCCACTCAAGATGCCTGGAATAATATTGTCTTGGTGAGGGTCACCTTTGCCAAAGATGCATCTCCTTATATTATCATTTTTCCTTATCTCCAAATAACTAAATGTAAACTCTCTAAGTACTATGTATATCCATATGCAATTTAATTGCTGGACTCTGTGGACACTAGAAATTACTTCTTTTGTTTTAAAAAACTGTTTATTTGCCTAACTGCTAAGTCAATAGGTGGGATATAGGTTTATGACGAATGAATGTCACTGGGTATTTTGTTACAATTGTGTTGTGTAATGATGACTGCAAAAGAGTGGGATGTGTCTGTATCAAATTATGAACTCTATTTTGTGCTATCTGTTGAAGACTATTCTGAACTTGCCTCAAGACAGCATATTGTACAGCTGCCCTGCCTGGGAAAAGTGTTTGATACCTCACTGAAGAGCCAACTATAGACTTTGAATGACTGGCAAATCTCCATGGAACAATGGCCTTTCTACACAGCCACCTGCAAGGGTGGTGGGGCAAGCATGGCAGGGCAAGCTTCCTAGGTAGAACACATGGCACAGTGACAGAGGCCTACTTAAGAGTGGGGCTCTCCTCTGTGCAGGGTCCTGACCATCACCATATTGTAAGAACGACTTGCAGGAAAGAGAGGGCAGGAGGGACTCTGTCCAGCGTGACATGATGACAAACCTGGTCTCAAAGAAGGCATGAGGTCAGACTGGAAAGGGCACATCTCAGGACTTTTGTGATTTTCAAAGATCTGTAACTCTCAGGTACTTTAATAGTAAAGTGACTATGGGTAAGAAATGTCTTTGCTAAGTCTGTGTTTTGTGTTTCCCTGCTACGGCGTCCCTGAATGGGTTAAACTAGAAGACCGGAATACCCATAGCCTTGGTAAAACTCTGAGGGTGCATGTGTAAGTGACTGGGGCAATTGGGAGGGTTCAGTGTTTCCACCACAACCGCCTCTTGTCCAACCAATGCAGATTTGATCTCTGTAATGTTGAACTGTAAGCAACGTTAGCTTTATCCTGCACAATGTAAGTGCACAAAGTTGTCCATTAAGTGCATGGTTAATAATGCTGCATAGGACAAGAAGCACAGAAGAATGTGATGCTATATTAATGAGAATGCTACTGCAGGCTAATGAAGGAAATGCACACCTCAGCACCTCATTTGTATGTTTATCCTGTTCCATCACTAATAGAAACATACAGTATGTATTTGTACATATTCTGCTATAATTTGTGTGCATAAAAATAGGCATCTTATTATATGTCAGACCATGTTTGTGTGTAGCAAAAATGCACACTCCCATCATCCAGTCTTAACAAATATGACCTTATTCTACACGCTGCAGTAAAGGTTTATTAATTGAGCTAAAAAGAACATAAGAACAGCCACACTGGGTCAGACCAATGGTCCATTTAGCCCAGTATCCTGTCTTCCAACAGTGGACAGTACCAAAGGCTTCAGAGTAAATGAACAGAACAGGGCAATTATTGAGTGATCCATCCTCTGTTGTCCAGTCACAGTTTCTAGCAGTCAGATGTTTAGGCACATTTGGAGCATGGGATTGTGTCCCTGACCATCTTGGTTAGTAGCCATTGATGGACCTAGCCTCCAGGAATTTATCTAATTCTTTTTTGCACCCAGTTATACCTTTGGCCTTCACAACATCCCCTGGCAACAAGTTTATTGTACAGATTGTATATTCTGTGAAGAAATACTTCCATTAGTTTGTTTTTAAATCTGCTGCCTATTAATTTCATTGGGTGACCCATGGCTCATGTGTTATGTGAAGAGATAACTAACACTTTGTCCACATCATTCATGATTTTATAGCCCTCTGTCATATCCCCCCTTAGTTGTCTCTTTTCTAAGATGAACAATTCCATTCTTTTAAATCTCTCTTCATATGGAAACTGTTCCAGACCCCAAATTATTTTTGTTGCCCTTCTCTGTACATTTTTCAAATGTAATATATCATTTTTTGAGATGGGTGATCAGAATTGCATGCAGTATTCATGGTGTGGGTGTACCATGTAGGGGCAGTATTCGTGGTGTGGGTGTACCATGTAGGGGCATTATAATATTTTCTGTCTTATTTTCCATTCTTTTCCTAATGGTTGTTAATATTCTGTTAGCTTTTGTGGCTGCTGATGCACAGTGAACAGATGTTTTCAGAGAACTATCCACGATGACTCCAAAATCTTTTTCTTGAGTGGTAGCAGCTAATTTAGAACCTATCATTTTGCATATGTAGTTGTGATTATGTTTTAAGTAATGTGCATTACTTTCATTTATCAACATTGAATTTCATATGCCATTTTGTTGCCAGTCACCCAGTTTTTTGAGACCTCTTTGTAATGCTTCACAGTCAGCTTTGGATTTAACCATCTTGAGTACTTTTGTATCATCTGCAAACTTTGCCACCTCACTGTATACTCCTTTTTCCAGAAGTTTTATTAATTTTTTCAACAGTACTGGTTCCAGGACAGATCCTGGGGGGACCCTGCTATGTGCCTCTCTCCTCTGTGAAAACTGACCATTTATTCCTACCCTTTGTTTCCTATCTTTTAAACAGTTATTGATCCATGAGAGAACCTCCCCTCTGATATCCCATAACTGCTCACTTTCCTTAAGAGCTTTGGTGAGGGAATTTGCCAAAGGCTTTCTGAAAGTCCAAGTATACTATATCCACTGGATCACCCTTGTCCACATGTTTGTTGACCCAGCCAAAGAATTCTAATAGATTGGAGAGAATTTTGATGTACTTCCCTTACAAAAGCCATGTGGACTCTTCCCCAACATATTGTATTAATCTATGTGTTAGTTAATTCTGTGCTTTACTATAGTTTCAACCTGTTTGCCTGGTACTGAAGTTAGGATTACTGGCCTGTAATTGCTAGGATCCCCTCTGGAGCTTTTGTTTATAAATTGGCATTAGATTAGCTATCCTTCAGTCATCTGGTACGCAGAGCGATTTAAGTGATAGGTTACATACCACAGTTAGTAGTTTGGCAATTTCATATGAGTTTCTTCAGAACTCTTGGGTGAATACCATGACATCTTGGTGACTTATTATTGTTTAATTTATGAATTTGTTCCAAAAACCTCTGCTACTGACATCTCAATCTGGGACAGTTCCTCAGAGGGAACTAAAAAGAATAGCTCACATTTAGGGGGGAGGGATAGCTCAGTGATTTGAGCTAGGGTTGTGAGTTCAATTCTTGAGGAGGCCACTTAGAGATCTGGGGCAAAAATTGGTCCTGCTAGTGAATTCAGGGGGCTGGACTCAATGACCTTTCAAGGTCCCTTCCAGTTCTAGGAGATTGAGATATACCAAATTATTATTTTTTTTTTGTAAATTGCTGTTAGTTTTTGTCTCTTTTGCTAGTTGCTCTTCAAATTCTTGTTTGGCCTAATTATTCTTTTACACTTGACTTGCTAGAGTTTATGCTCCTTTCTATTTTTCTCAGTAAGATTTAACTTTCAATTTTTAAAGGATGTCTTTTTGTCACTAACCACCTCATCTACTCTGTTGTTTATCCATGGTGGCATTTTTTGGTCCCCTTACTTCTTTTTTTATTTGGGGTATACGTTTAGTTTGAGCCTCTATTATGGTGTTTTAAAAAAGTTTCCATGCAGCTTGCAGGCATTTCACTCTTGAGACTATTCTTTTTAATTTCTATCTAACTAGTTTCCTCATTTTTGTGTAATTACTCTTTTTGAAGTTAAATGGTACTGGGATGGGTTTCTTTGGTATTTCCTCCCTACAAGGATGTTAAATTTAATTACATTATGGTCATTATTACCAAGTGGTTCAGCTATATTTGCCTCTTGGACCAGATCCTGTATGCCACTTAGGACTAAATCAAGAATTGTCTTTCCCCTTGTGAGTTCCAGGACTAGCTGTTCCAAGAAGCAGTCATTAATGGTGTTTAGAAATTTTGATGTACTTGCATATGCATATTGTAGCTCTGCATTTGCACTGCATATTCAGGTCTTGTCTACACACACAAGTTGTACCGATTTAGCTAAATCACCTTAGAAACTGATGTAATTAAATCAGTGCTACCACTTTGTAACCTCTTATTTTGGTTTGAGTGCATGATCTCAGTTTACCTTAGGTTACCAATTTAAGTTAAATTGATATCAGGCACTCTTAAACCAATTAAAGAAAGTCCACTTGAGCAGGGGTTGGCACTGATTTAACATCAGTTTCTAACATAATGTAGTTAAATTAGTACAATTTGTCTGTGTAGTCAGGACCTCAGATTTGGGTAGCTCTAATAAAAGATAGCTACTTTTTCACTCAACACACCTATGAAAAACCACAGATCCATAGCTAGTTGTTTCTATTTTTTTCATTATCTCCTCTCAGGAAAATATATGCTTATATTAATGCCTTTGCCTGACCTATTTTGACTGCTTTTCCTGTTGCTTAACATTATTTTGAATTTATCAGAGTGGCTCCTGCTACCTTCTCTAATCCTTCGATCTAGCATCCTCACAATGCATCAGAAATGGTTTATCCAATCCTGGTTGCCTCTAACCCATCAGTTGAAAATCTTTCTACAGTATGTCAAATATTTCTGTAATACTTGTTCAAATTGAAATTTAGATGATGCTCTCTTCTCACGCATCAAGAAATTTTACATTTCTGTGATTTGGAGTTAATGTTTTTTCCCACCATTCTAGACAGAAAAAGGGATTTGATTATCTATGGAGGAAGATCCACAGTTATTTTTCATTCATCTTGGAACAGCAAATATGTATTTTTACACTGTCATCTGAAAAGATGATACCCTGAAACCACACTATTGAGCTTGTCATGGCTGTTTTAGAGGGAGTGACCAATTTACTGGCAGAAAAAACTCAAAAGCTTCTGGGATAAGATTTTATTTAAACCAGATTCACCCTCCTAGTCATGGCTTAGATTGTCCATCCAAAAGAACTAACCTATGGTACTTTAGCTGTTCACCCATTACCACAAAGCTGTCAGCTATGAATCCTGTTTTTAAATTTTGTTCATTGACATTTTTCATTGTATCCCTGTTTTTCCTTCTAATGAATCTTTTGAATTTCTTACAGTACTTCATGAATTCTTACTTGAAAATTTAGATTGTCTTGGATATAAGCACTGGCACATGGGTTAACAATTGGCAATAAAAGGGCAACAATTAATGGCAGTGAAACAAATTGTTGGGGGAGGCAACCAAAGGAGTGCCAGAGAGATCACCATTAGGACCAATTTTATGTAACATCTTCGTTAATAATCTGGAAATTGTTCTAAAAGTATGTTAATTAAATTAGCAGGAGTTGTGAGCACAAGTCAGAACAGAAAAAATAATACAAAAGCAATCTGGAAAAATTAAGAATATGCTCAAGAAATTAAAAAAAAATCATTATGATTCATCTTGGAAAGAGAATCTGAAACACAGACATGGGGGATATGATATGTGAAGAGCAGTAATTCTATATGAGACCCAGGAGTGATAGTGTAGAGTAAGTCAGATAATAGCTTGCAAGAAAAAAAAGGAGTTAAAACAGCCGACGGAGTCACCTGCTGGCTGCAAACACTGATGCTGCAAATCACGACCCATAAAGGCAACTGGGCTTCTCAATACCAGAAAGATGTTGAAAAACTACTGGGAATTGAGGGCTGGATTCACCACATAACTTGTGCAAAGTGGCCAGTGATGAGTGGTGTGAACTTCCTTTCTGGGCTGGAAAACTCTCTGCCCGGAGAAAACTGGTGGAGGCAGATTAGCTACTTATCTGTGTCTCACCCCCAACATAAGGGGAAGGAGGGAGAGTGTTCCAAGGGTGGGGCAGTGGTGGGATGGAGTGGAGCTCCAGCAGTCTTGTCCTACATTGGTGCAAGGTTTGAGGAGGCACCTTGGCTTAGAGTAGGGGCTATGAGGCCTCATTTAGGAGGCTATCATTGCAGCCCCCCACACCCTTTACAGTTGCACGCATGCAACACAGACTCAAAAATGAGAGTACATTGGAAGGAAATACACATTTTCATTAGAAATTTTGTTTCCCAAAACAACTGAAAATTTCTCTAAAAATGTACAGTAGATTCTATATCTGCTTATGCCAAAAGGGTACCCTTATCACAAGTCCTAAGAATCTTGATAGGGTGATTGAAAAATATCACAGAAAATCAATGTAATCATTCACTGATTCATCCTCGAGCCCAAAATTGCCTGAAGCTTCTTCAAAACAACCCCCAAAGGAAACCCTCAAGTGCTCAAATAGACCAGCTATTATCTTCCTAAGTCACCTCCTCCTCTAACTTTCTGCTAATTACTTGAGGCTACATAATTGGTGATCTAGGTTTCCTAGCCACTGTTTGTATCTTAGGACCAGTGTACGGAATGATAAACCCTTAAAAAAAAAGAAAAAAGAAAAAAAACTTCATACAACTGAGCTTTCATCAGATTAGGGTATCTTAGCAACCAGCGAAGTATTTTATCTGTCTTTACTAGAATTTGGTGCTCTTTGTAGCACCCTTGAACTGACCCTGATAACTGGTGTTTCTATCTTTTATCTGACATGACTATTTGAATTATCTGGCAATGGGTTGTGAACCCCTGCCATCTGAGCATAAATGCCTAAATTTACTTAATTCTTACCACCCAAACTGATCTTTCTTTAAGTGACAGATCAGACTTTTCTATGCAAAATCAGCTGTATTATTTGCATCCTTCCCAAAGGAGGACTTAGGCTCAACATTGGTTGATGCTAACTTTATTTTCTGCATGATTTTTGGATAACTAAGCATCCTACATTTCTTCCCCCAAAGATCTTCATCAAAATGTACTGTGTTATCCACCCTTTCCCATTCACTGGCTGGGTTCCTTCCACATAAATGACTCACTTAGTGGAAGCAGGCATTGGTACCCTTTGTGGTGTACACATTCTATGCTGTAGCTCTGTAGCTAAATAAAAGGCAGCACATTTCCACTCCTCCAAGCACACTTGCTAAAACAGAAACCTAAATCCACTTGGTGATCATATTTTGCCACCTTAGGGACTCATTTCCTTTTAGCTTCATTCCTCTTTTCCAAAGCTTCATTGCTATTACCCTCTTGCTCCCTATGCACTAAAAACAAAAAAAAATAATGTATTCATTATGCAAAATCTTGTCTTTTGTGACCTTTGGCAAGAGTTCCCCAAAGGACTGGCCAAGCTTAATGAGCTCACAAATAAACTATCATGTCAGCCAAGGGCACTACTGGCCAGTTGAGCCAGTGCACATTGCCCTCTCCCAAAGCCGCCACTTCACACCTGAGATACCCCTGACGTGGGATTGCAGGTGTGTTGTCTCCACTGGAAAATTGTTAATCATTTTTGGCAGCTCACAGCCAGACAAATAAGCCTCTTTGTGAACGTTCACAAGGGCAGTACTGCCATTTCTTCAATGAAGTGTCCTTTCTTGAAGTTCTTTCTCTCCACACACAGATTTTTTTAATGCTTCCATTCTTCTTATTTCATTAATCTGTGTCTTATATTTTTATTTAAATGGGCACACCAACTGGATTGCTGGGGAAAAGGTACTTGCTCATCTTATACTTGCCTTAGTCCACTTTTTTTCTTGCCTCGAGTTATTGTCTAGTTTTGTGGGAAAATGCCCATTTGCCCATTCACTTATTGTTGCTGTGGCAGATTTACAGCAGCTTCTGTCCATTAAGCAGCCAGCTAAAGAACAGAGGAAAAGGGGGACATTTCACATGTAAAATATATTGGTAAATTAAGTAAAATGAAAAACATTTCAGTTTTTGGTCAAAATCAGGCTTCATTGTGGTAGAATCAGAACCCCAAGTGAGACCATATTGACAGAGTATAGAAATAAGGAAGTTAATACAAATTAGCAAATCTGACCCCTCACTACAGTATGACACACATTTAAAATTTATTGTGGAACACATTCAGGGGAATGGCTTTAGGGAATTCGTTGTTCATCTTTCTCTTTCTTCCTCTGTCTGACACACCAACACTTTCCAGACAGCTCCTCTGAATTCTTCAGAAATCCTGCCACTGTGACCCCTGTACCATAGATCCATTGACTTACTTCATTTGACTGTCGGAAGTGACAGCTAAGGTACTAGTACAACATGTTCTCACAACTTCCTTGGCAATGTACACATCTTCCTTTCAGCTCACCTCTATATCATGATGCAGAATATCATAACATGGAGTGACTAAATAAAGTCTACCTTTTAAATTTTTGAGATATTCTAAAAAGACTAGAAGAAACAGAGAAGACAAAAAACATGTTTCATGAGTGTAAACTGACTGCAGAATTTGTGCTAAAGTATGGGGTTGGTTTGTGATAACTGTCATTTATGGGAGATTTTCCAGCGCAAAAAAAAAAAGGCAACAATGAGTCCTGTGGTACCTTAGATCTTTAAAAGACAGTTAGGCATCCAATTCCCAATTGGAGTCTTTTGTGCCTTTGAAAATTTCCCCCTTAGTGGCAAATTTTAAATCAGGATATATATTAATTTGGATTTTTTAAAACTAAAATGCTGATATTGGCTTTTCTCAGGAGTTGCCTAGGAAATTCAGCACCTGATTTCCCAAAGTACTGAGCACCCAGAGTTCCAGTAGGAATCAATGAATAATTACTCCAAACCTGGAAAAATCCATACCTCAAGTTCAAAATTACTCTCAGCTCAGTCTTTAGATAGCTTTCCTCTCCTCACAGCAATCAGGCCAAAACACTGTCTCCACTACTTTAAGAAGGACCTTCTCCCAATCACATTACTTTTACTGGATTCTGTTTACAAATTTAAGAAATACTAGTTCATCCATTTGGATAAGGCAATAAAGATAATACACTTACCGCATATGGGGTTGGATTGTGGTAACTTACTCTGTTAATGTACTCCTCATGCATTCAGTAGGTACAAAATATCAGTGCAGAAGCTCATCGACAAAAAGTGCATTCTCGGCACCTATGTCATAGCATAGCCAAAGGTCTCTGAATGCCTTGACAGAATATAATAAAAGCACAATTCCCTAAAGGGGCAAGGTGTGCAAGAATAATAATTAGGGCTGTCAAGCATTTGAAAAAATTAATAGCGATTAATCATGTGATTAAAAAAATTAATCGTGATTAATCGTGCGATTAATCACACTAATAGAATTAATAGAATACCATTTATTTAAATCTTTTTGGGTGCTTTATACATTTTCAAATATATTGATTTCAATTACAACACAGAACACAAAGTGTACAGTGCTCACTTTATTTTTGATTACAAATATTTGTGCTATAAAAACAAAAATATAGTATTTTTCAATTCACCTCAGACAAGTACTGTAATACAATCTCTTTATCATGAAAGTTGAACTTATATATGTAGAATTATGTACAAAAAACCTGCATTCAAAAATTAAACAATATAAACCAATAAACTAATGGGGGGATGGATAGCTCAGTGGTTTGAGCATTGGCCTGCTAAACCCAGGGTTGGGAGTTCAATCCTTGAGGAGGCCACTTAAGGTTCTGGGGCAAAAATTGGTCCTGCTAGTGAAGGCAGGGGGCTGGACTTGATGACCTTTCAAGGTCCCTTCCAGTTCTAGGAGATTGGTATATCTCCAATTATTACCTAACCTTTAGAGCTTACAAGTCCACTCAGTCCTACTTCTTGTTTAGTCAGTCACTCAGCCAAACAAGTTTGTTTACATTTGCAGGAGATAATGCTGCCCGCTTCTTGTTTACAATGTCACCTGAAAGTGAGAACTGTTGTAGCTGGCATTACAAGATATTTATGTGCCAGATGCATTAAAGATTCATACATCCCTTCATGCTTCAACCACCATTCCAAAGGACACGCGTCCATGCTAACGAGGGTTTCTGCTTGATAATGATTGAAAGCAGTGCAGACCGACGCATGTTCACTTTCATCATCTGAGTCAGATACCACCAGCAGAAGGTTGATTTTCTTTTTTGGTGGTTTGGGTTCTGTAGTTTCCACAGAGAGCTTTTAAGACTTCTGAAAGCACACTCCACACCTCGTCCTTCTTAGATTTTGGAAGGCACTTCAAATTCTTAAACCTTGGGTTGAGTCCTGCAGCTATCTTTAGAAATCTTACATTGGTACCTTCTTTGCGTTTTGTCAAATCTGCAGTGAAAGTGTTCTTAAAATGAACAACATGTGCTGGGTCATCATCTGAGAGTGCTATACCATGAAATATAGAAAGAATGCGGGTAAAAGAGAGCAGGAGACATACTATTATCCCCCAAGGAGTTCAATCACAAATTTAATTAACACATTTTTTTTAATGAGCGTCATCACCATGGAAGCATGTCCTCTGGAATGGTAGCAGAAGCATGATCGTGCATACGAATATTTAGCATATCTGGTATGTGAATACCTTCCAATGCTGGCTACAAAAGTGTCATGCAAACGCCTGTTCTCACTTTCAGGTGACATTTTAAATAATAAGCCAGCAGCATTATCTCCCATAAATAAGATAACAAGCTTGTTTGTCTTAGCAATTGACTGAACAAGAAGTAAGACTGAGTGGATTTGTAGGCTCTAAAGTTTTACGTTGTTTTGTTTTTGAGTGCATATACGTAACAAAAAAAAATCTACATTTGTAAGTTGTACTTTCACAATAAAGAGATTGCATTACAGTATTGTATGAGGTGAATTGAAAAATACCATTTCTTTTGTTTATCATTTTTACAGTGGAAAATTTGTAATAAAAATAATAATATAAAGTGAGCACTGTACACTTTGTATTCTGTGTTGTAACTGAAATTACTATATTTGAAAATGTAGAAAAACAGCCAAAATATTTAATAAATTTCAATTCTATCGTT
Organism: Mauremys mutica; assembly: GCF_020497125.1. Lineage (NCBI taxonomy): Eukaryota > Metazoa > Chordata > Testudines > Geoemydidae > Mauremys > Mauremys mutica. The sequence goes on from NC_059073.1 coordinate 56,877,650, forward strand.
TAGCAGTGTGATTAATCGTGATTATTTTTTTGAGTTAATCATGTGAGTTAACCGCAATTAATCGACAGCCCTAATGATCGTGAAAATCAGCGTGGAGAAAAAACAAAACAGAAGACACTGTCACCAATAAATACATTAAATAACCCCCACATATTTTAGATATCCTAATGGCTACAGCCCTGTGAAATTCTTTTCATTTTTTGTAATGTTTAAAATATTTCTTGTTATTTCATTTTATCCATTCTCAGCCGCTCAGGGGTTTGAGTCCTGGGGTCAGGTCTTACCCCCAGTGGGGTGATGGTCAGATGTCATGGCAGTAGATTGCAGAGTGAGCCTGCCCCACATTCACCCCACAGCAATGGGTCCTGTCCTGCAGTGCTGAGCACAGCTCCCTGCTCTGGGCACTGTGATGGAGGGGCGTCCGGGCCACACCTGAGTGGCACCGTAACCCTCTGCACCAGGTCACAACATCTGGAGCAGGGAGGCAGGCCTAGCCTCACAGATCAGGAGACACAGGAGCCACTACATCAGGAGGAGTTTTTCATTTTATGTTATTTTAATTGTATTGTGTTATTTTGCATTTGCAAAAAACAAGAGGATATGATTATGGTTACTGAATGCTAACAATGAAACTCTGACACTAACGTGCTGGATAATAGGGAAGCAGTGAGGTTTCTGGTGTGCAAATGAAGGTCCTTGAGAAGTTGTATTGCTGCTTTGGTACAATAGTTGAAATCCATGAGTGCTTTTCAAGGTTAGGCCCAAATATAGCACAATTTCTTCATAAAGGTTCTAAATTACTCATCTTTTTCTTCATTTCAGTCCATTGTGGGTTCCCTGAGTATTGTAACTGACCTTTGATAAATTATCATTTCACCACAATTATGAGAATATATAAAAACTAGTCTGCCCCATATATTACCAGTTAATTAAGGGGTCTGACAGCCACTCTTAAAAACAAAGCAGTACGACACCACAGAATTTGATTGTTAATCTACCTGGTAGACTTTGAACACACACTTTTGGGAGTGAAATTTCATTTCCATGTAGGTATTTTAAACAAATAAGAATTCACATTTGATTTACTCCTGTTGGTTCATGATGTATTTTTTTTCCCAATGAGAGCACATTACACACCTTGCGTCCCATGTTCAAGGTCTACCGTAAATTATTAAATGTCCATATACTTTTTTAATGAATGAGGCTGAGAGTTGATGTTTACAGTATACAGAAAAAGTGCAAATGTAATGTTTTTAAATGTGCACAATGAAGAATAAGAATGTCTGAGCCTTCTAAAAAATCCATTGTACAAGCTAGTATTCTGAAGCTTGCACCGTTTATCCTTAAACACAAAAGATCAAGCCAAGTATTTGTTTTGATCAAGAAGTCTTTTGCCACACGGTTTGCCTAGCTGTAGAGATCATTAAAAATGTCTTTAAAATTCAAAGATAAAGAGTTTGTAGGTTGTTCTGGGATGAACAAATCAAAAGATGTAATTGTGCCGTACTAATGGTAGCCTAAATGTCCCCAAATATATTGAAATGACCAAACCCTGCTGCATTAATTAACCTGTAAAATTACATATGCAGTGCTGCATTAACAGTCTATAGTATTGCTAACTATTTTATCTGATAAATATCTGATCAATTTTTATTTGCATTTACATTTTCACACGTTAACAATGAGAGGAAACAAGATGAAAAGACGATTAGAACTAGCTTGGCCATTTTGTCTTGTTTTGATTATCTAGTTTCTATCATTAAAGTTGGTCCCAATTTATCCTGTTCTCATTTTACAGAAAAAAGATCATAAAAGGCACTAGAGATGAAATGATCAGTATTATTTTCAAGGTATTTTAAACAAGAATGCACAGAGTCCTTGGGCCAGAGCTCCAGCAGTTCAAGGCAATCTTTAATCCAGCTTTGTTTTCTCCCTCCTATGTTCTCAGTCTGTATGTCTTGATGCTCACCCACTAAGAAGTCTCTAAATTACATCACAAAAGGCAGTTGTCAGTTAGCTAGAACATTACCACCACACATTATTACTGAAATGGCAAAATCCAAAATTCCATGAAAATAAAATCTCCACTTGAGGATTCAGATAATTGATTCACCCAAACAAAATGCTGTGGTGTATAATACCACTGTAAAAGCAATGACACTGATTTGCCAGGAAGCAAATTATCAAATTTCACTTTTAATCTTTTAAATTCTGGGGTTGCAACTGATGAAGCAATTTTTAAAAGAGTTAAGTGGCTTGATTTTCATAGGGTCTGTCTGAGCACTTACCATTCCCTTTGACTTCAAGGAAACTGCAGGTGCTCTGCACCTGTGGAAATCAGGCTATATATATATATATATATATATATATATATATATAAAATGTAAATTACTAGTGCTTAACAGCTAGAATTCTCCAACATGGATTTTAGACTACTATAGGCTACAGAATAAAATATAGGAGGCTACAAAAGACTTAAAGATTTGAGCCTGCACCAGGATTTTTTCCATTGATTTGAATGCAAGTATAATCAAGCCCTAAATGCAAGGTGATTGTAGCCTACAGGTTCTTTAAATACAGCAGCAAAATGAGCAGATATCATGGAAGGAAATACTTATTTAAAAATGAATATTGAGAACCTGCTCTTTTCAAAGGTATCATCCAGTCAAACTCTCTTAGGCTTATTGGATCAAGCAGAAGATACTTTATAACTATGTAACCAAAATTCTATAAAGCTCGGAAGTAGGTTCTGCCTTTAAAAATGAGTCTCAGAACAAATTTTGTTTAGGTAGTCAAATTGTACAGATTCCTTGATTTTTTTACCCTGCTTTTTCATTAAGCCCTATAAACTGGACTCCAGACAATAAATAAAACTATTGCCGTTAAAAGGTCACATATATGACCTTTCACATGTTTCGTCTGCTCTGTATCTATATACACTGTATACTTTACCTTGAGAAGAGATTCTTTATTTAAGACAGCTTAAACTGTTTAAATTTGTAATGTACTGGGGATTTTGGAATATCTAGAGGGCTTAGTGGATAAAGAACTGACCTTTCATCTCTGAACTCAGTTCCAGTCCAACCTAAGATAAGTGAAAAAGAGTTTTGTGTCAGCTGCCCATACGATAAAACTAACTCACCCTTTATCATTCAACACAATTTGGCACGAGTGGCAGTTTTTTCCCCTCATGAGAAGAGCAGTGAATATGGAAAATGAATTGCTTCTGTCTCTAGAGAGGGTGGTCCTTCAGTTTAGGCTTTGAGGTTATGAATGGGAAGTGCTGGAAAGCTCACACTACTGCTGGTTGCCAGCTCCACACCAAAAGTATGGATAAACAGCAGGGCACAGTTTAAACTACTGACAAGGTAGTGTTTACAAACACAAATGTGTAACCACTTATGAACAGCACCTGGCACTGGAGGTCCCAGGCAGCACATGGAGAACACTGCCCCAGCAGCACCCAGCACACAGAGAACAGCGCCCGGTCCTGGAGGTTGCGGGCAGTACCCAGCACACAGAACCCTCTGTGCTGGTATTATTTGTACCCTGGCAGTGCTCACAACATGGTGGGTACTGTGTGTCACACCTCACCTTGCCCCTCACACACGGTGCTGGGCTCCCGGGAACAGACCAAGCGGCTGCGTCACCGAGAACAAGCCTGCTTTGGGAAGGGACCTAGAGGGCTTTGCCAACTTCACACATATCAGAGCAGAGGTCACGTCACCCACCACTGACAGCTGATGGGGCAGCGGGCAGCAGTGTTCAGTGGGAGAGAGGAACAGAGTCGGGGGGGACACAGCTCCTGGCATGATTTATGAGGAGAGGCTGAGCGCACTGGGCTTATTTAGTCTCCAGAAGAGAAGAAGTAGGGGGGATTTGATAGCAGCCTTCAACTACCTGAAAAGGGGTTCCAAAGAGGATGAATCTAGACTGTTCTCAGTGGGAGCAGATGACAGAACAAGGAGTAATGGTCTCAAGTTTCAGTGGGGGAGGTTTAGGTTGGACATTAGGAAAACTTTTTCATGAGGAGGGTGGTGAAGCACTGGGATGGGTTACCTAGGGAGGTGGTGGTGGAAACCTTCCTTAGAGGTTTTTAAGGTCAGGCTTTACAGCCCTGGCTGGGATGATTTAGTTGTGAACTGGTCCTGCTTTGAGCAGAGGATTGGACTATCTGACCTCCTGAGTTCCCTTCCAACCCTGATATTCTATGATTCTATGTAAGTTTTCCCCACCAAAAACTAAAACCTTACAGTGTATTCCAGGTAAGGTACAAATAGCTTTAATGTCTAAAATTATTCCTTGGCTAGTATGCTTCTACATACATCAGATGATGACGTGTTTAAGTTTTTCCCTGGGAAGAAAAGTCCTCTGCCAGAACATAGGTTGCCATGAATTGGAGCCGTGTGTAGAGAAAAATAGAGGAGCTGTAGCACTCTGGAAATGTAGAGGACTAAATGGAACTCACTTCGGAGCCCATTAATGTCACTCCTAAATTGGCCAGACAGGTCACTTGATCCAGAGAGCTGGAGGTACTTCATTCTCATGAGTGGAGCATACTACTCTCCACAGTGTCTCCCAGCCACTTCCAGTCTGTAAATGAAGCACCAGATCCAGGAATCAAAAACAGGTCACCACGATCCTAGAGAGCCCAAACCACAATGCTGGTTGAATCTTTTCTGTTGGATACACTGCTATTCCATTGGGAATATTTTCAAAGCAGTTTTTATTTGATTTGATCAGGATTAGGTACTGTATCTCCATGACAAAGTTAAAAAAACAAACAACCCTGAAATGTGAATTCAGTCATTTCGTTACTGAAACTCAGAACCTGCAATCAGTTACCATGTAATTAAATGGATTTCTTCTGTCTAGTGAATGTATTAATTATCTGCCCTATAGCATAATGCTCCTTCTCTTGCACACAGACATGGTCCTTGGAACACAGTTTGTTTCATATGATACTTTTCATGACTCTTTAGTAATTTAAAACCATTTTAAATAGCAACCAACAACTGCTGTACAAGTATTTATGAAGACAAGATACCTTTATAGACAAGAAAAACCACCTCAGTGGCATTCATTGATGAAATTTATGTTTAAGATTTATCTGTACATCACACAGCTGGAATTTTTCAGAGATGCGGTAAACTGCAATTTGAAACCATGTCCACCTTTTCAGTGTCTCACAGCTCTGATCTCATGTTAAAGAGAAAAAAATGCTTTAAAGATAATGACACCTTTGGAATGTTAATAGTACAAAACTTTCAAAAGGTAAAATTATTTCTTAGCTGAACTAGCAAAGAAGCAGATTGGCTTAGTCCATTTTGCACCTTTGTGCTAGAGAATCACTGGGTTTAAATTACAGCAGCTTCAGTCTTTGCTTTTCAATCCCTTAATCCTTAAGGAGCAGAGGTTTCAGTTCAAGACAACTTCACACAGAACATAAGAAAAGACTCTGTGAGCCTACCTCAAGTATGATGATCATTTTTTCAGCTGTAATCTTTCACTTGCATCCCAGAGCAAAAAAAAAGACTGAGGAAAACCAGTGTAAAATAATTAATGCATTTTCAATGAAGGGCTCTTTTCCACTATGGTTTAATACACATGCCTGAAAAGCAGTAAATGCTTTCATGTGATCCACTTGCAGACATTTGCACCTATGGTTTTCATCACTATTTTACTGGTATTCCCTCACATTAGTGAGCCTTTGTGAGATGCTTGAGCTCAAATGGAAAAGGAAGCTAGCCTGGGAGGTTTTACATCTGGTAGCCAACACTATTACTTAAACAAGCTACGTCAGTTTTCAAAAAAGCTACATAGGTCGAATCAGGGCAATTATGTTCTGATCTAAGTCACATACATTTGTCAATTATTTCCAGGTGTTCTTTAGGCAACATATTTTCCTTATCTGTAATTAATATTTTGCTAATAGGGCTAAAGCAAAATGTCAGAGGCCTTTCAACTTGTCTTGATTTAATTAACACCAAGTTCTAACAGTAACTATTCTACAATGCTCACGTTTTCAAGCATTATGTTAGTTTGTGTCACAACTGTTATTTAAATTATAATTTCCAGGTGCAGTGTGGGGTTATTTTTTTGGTTTTTGTTTTATCAAAGAGAATGAAAATGTAATGACTTATTTAAGTTTGCTCCCTCAGGACTTAAACAGTATAGAGTGGAAGTGGTCATAATTTATTTTCAGAAGAATTCTGGAAACAGTTATGAAAACCTTTGGTTCAATTGGTACCCAACATTTTGAACCTGCTGATATTTATTAACTTATTTGAGGTTATAGTTGCACACTTTGAAAAATGTTTAACTAAACAGTGCAAAAATAAGTATCGTTTACCAACTATGAAACATTCAAATTACCTCTAAAACTCTGAAAGCCAGTGTAGCTGGCACAAACAAGATACATCAGGGAATAATAAAAAAATCAAGGAATCAAAAATACCACAGACCTTTACAGACAAGAAAAAGTGTATTTTTGATGACTGCTTCCTCTGAATTATAACATTAGAGTCATAATTTTCGGTGAACGTTTTCTTTTTTTGTCTTTCATCTGAAGCTTGTGCTAAAAAGTGCTAACAATTTAGAATTATAAAACTCAGCTCACACTCCATTCCTTTTCAGCTAGCTAAAATAATGCATGACACTTTTTGGAGAATGCAAAATGTATGCAGCAACACAGAGTTAAATTTTTTATTCTTGATCTTCTTCAAACATTGTTTGACCTTAATCAATGTCTTCCAACAAGCTTAATGTGACATAACCCTGAAACAAAAACATACAGCTCTTAGGTCCAGCTCTGGAATGAAAAAGCTGTGATTATTAGTCCTCTGTGTGATCTTTTCAGATTGCACTGATGAGATGAAGTTTAATCTCGTTTCTCTCCTCTCCAGTACCACAAACCACAGGCAGTTTAAGGCAGCCTGGAAATCTCTTACATCTGGAAGAGCAATAATTCATGGGATTTCACTTGACAGCCATGACAGGCAGCAGGGCAGCCAGAAACAACTGTCTCTTATGTTGTGCTATTTGCAAAAAGTCAGAAGAGGAGGAGCAGGCACAGGACCACATCCTTCTTTAGCATATGTTAGAGGAGGAAACCCTTTTATTTTCTGCCAGATGCTCCATGAATAGGTCCTAAATATTACATAGACAGTAGCTATCACTTCCAAACAAAATTCCTTGGTGTCTGCTAAACTGCAAAGCATATGAAGGCCTATTGTCTGGCAAAGGGTCATGGTTAAATTTGCACAGATTTTTTTTTATAGATATTTCAGATTCTACATTTTGATTTATAGGCATTTGCACACCCTGCTGTGCATGAATATGATACCATCTTCAGAGCAGGATTTTTTCATGAAATGTATATGGGATTTAGCTACAGTAACTTTTACGGGGCAGCTTAGAATGGCCAGCAAAGTACTAGAATTTACTGCAGCACAGCTTGTGCTGTCAGACTCATGGCTGGTGTTTATGATTTCTGCAGAAGCAGAAATAAACAACTTCTCCTTAATGGCTCTCTTTATGTGTAGGCAGCAGTAGCTCTATCTGGTCTCACAACGGTAGCTGGTGCAGTGGTCTGTCCCATTTCATGTGGAACCAATGTCTGAAAATTTGCATTTCTGCTTTTCTGAGTTTTCTGTGGAAGTAGCCAGGAATGAATAAATCAACTGCAAATGTTTGAATAAGTAGCATTCCATTCTACTGCTTTTTTGTGCTATAAATACATTTTGGCTAAAATGGCCAGTTTTTGGAGTGAGAGCAAAATGACCAGATTCTTTCCTGCTTTTTTCTCACAGTCTATATCCATTCTGAAAATACTTTTCTATCAATTGAGACTTACTTATATTACTGTTTTAAGGGAAGAGGCCCGTTTTGTGAGTGGCTGTGGTCATGTAGTTTAATCAACATTTTTATATACATCTAAATATGTATTTAAGTAAACACTGAAAATTGGATAGGCTACACTACCCAGTGTACAGATGAATTAAATGTAATTTTTCAACATTTATGCACATAAAAATAGAATAACCAGAATATAATTGTATAAGTAAAGCTTTTTTGATGTAACTGAAAGTTCAAAAGAATGTCGACATGCACTGTATATATAAGAAGGCAGAAAATACTTTTTTTTAAAGAAACGAGACAACTGCTCTATGCCAAAGAAAAACAATTCCTTTGCCAAGCTACACATTGTTAACTTAAAATGTGTTCCATGTGGAAATAGGAAGACTGATCTGATGGAAAGGCTAGTGATCTAAAGTCAGCTGGCTTTCTGCCTGTCAACTACACATTTTGGCTTCCAGTTTTACAGCTAGAATTGGAAATATTTTTTTTTTTTTTTAAGAATGGTCCTTCTTCTTTTCCTAGTGATGCAATGAATTTGCCAGTAAAAACGCATATATAAACTTCTAGACTGTAAGCAAGGACAACACAATATGGATCACATGTACAAATCACAATATGCATTTTAGGGATTTTATTTGATTTAGTTGCACTCATTTTCTGAAGCCAATTTCCCACCATTTTTGTATACTCATCAACATTTTCTGGAAAGAAATTAAATTACCTTATCTTTTCAGTATATATATATATATATATATATATATGAAAGCACAAGTTAACCATCCATTTTTGGGAAGCGCAATATCTTTATAGGTTACAATATTTTACCTTTCAGCACCGCTTAGCATGATCTGTGTAGAACAATCCCTGAAAACAAGCTTAGTTTTCAACCCTCCCCAAACAGGAGTCTTAGAGTGTCCCTATATGTAACCTACAGCATGTAAAAACACAAAGATTCACAAAGATATGAATGAAGCAGCTAAACTATACTTGGGTAAGACCTTAAAAAGAGCACGTTGTCCCATGATACTTTCTAAAGGATTCTCCAAACTTCAGTTGTTATTCACATTAAACTTACATCCGTCATCCAGTTTTGCTACATATTTTCCAGCACATGATGCATGGTAATTAAGAATACAGAAGGTTCTATTCATTGTAGAGTATTTTCACATTCTTTAGATATACTGAGCACTATGATGTTGAATTTTGATTACTCTACTAGATTTCTATGCACTCAGAGCACATTTGCTTTTATTTTTGGTTTAAAAATATTCTTAGAACATTTAGCAAATCTGCAGCTACTTAAACAGCAGAATTTCAGCTGTGATTCAGCCAGAGCTGTTTCCTGCAAATATGATTGTATAAGACTCCCCCCTTCACTAGAATACCCACATTTTATTTATGATTTTGGATTTTATTTCACAGCATTCCAGTTTAGTTTAGCATGATGTATTTAATAACCATGTCTACTGTCTTAATTACCCTATAAAGCAGGGTTCCATTGGCATTTGACCCTCCACAGCATTCCAGAGAAACTGCAGGACCATGATAATTACCAACTGCCTGTGAGAAAATTAAACAAAAAAGGCCTAACTTTTAAACCACCATTTTAAACGACCTATTACATCTCAGGAATAAATCATTGATGAAATAGCCTGCTTAACAGGAAAATAGCTATTCCATAGCAAAGAATTTCCCTTTGCATGATCATGAAGAGAATATTAAGTATTCTTCAGCTCAAAAGGTTAGGTTTTATGTCTGTCCAATGCCTTTTAATGACACATTTTTGTGTAATTTTACTCTAATCAAAGCCTTTTCCTATATAGGTTGTAGACTATGGCTATCTTGCCAGTCTTAAACTTTTATTATTCATAGAATATAAAATCTATTTAAACATGTGCAGAAAAAACGGTCTTTATAAATGTAATATCCTTCATCATTAAAAGAATCTCCATGAGCATAGCTTGATTTACTTTGATTAGATTGGCTATTTGCTATATATTTTTCAAAAATATAAAACCCGCTAATCAGTTTAAACTCAGACTAGTTTAGTACACCACATTAATTGTTGTCCAAAAACTCTAATCAATTTTGAAAATCTAAATCATAGCTTGGTTCATTTGATCACTGTGTCATTATTCTGTAACTAATGACAATTTATATAAGTATTTAATAAGAGTTCTATTTCATCTGTCTTTTGCTAAATGTCAGCTTGTATTTTTTCTAAATAATTCAGCTTAGTTGAAAACTGACACTTCTAGACCAGATCACCATTCCACATAACCCGGGTAAAGTTAAGACCATATCTAAAATAAAATTTACCTAGAAGTTAATTCAGGGTATTATTGCCTTTCACTTTACATGGACGATACAAGGGTGGAAAGCTAGGGAATATCTGTTACTTTTTAATACATACCAGAACATTTTCTAAACTTTCTTAAAACATTTGACTTGAAAAGGCTCTCTGTTTTCAACAGAAGCAACTAGAAGTTCAGTGAACAAAGAATTTGAGAGAGAGCCAAGCCACAAACTAAGTTTAAATAGTAATAGACAGGGAGCTTGAAAAATAATTCTATCTTCAATCAAAAACTGTGCAAACCTTCACTCCACCTCTTATGGCCGAGAATGAGACTTGTGACACATATCAATATAGTTAAAGGCCTCTGACCACATTAAACTTTTACTTAAATTCCAGTTAAACCAGTAAACCAAACCAAAGGTTAAATAGATACCAGGCAAGCGATTCTTTGTGGTGCACTTCCAAACCATGGGCCTTGAAACCCCCCACACATCTGTACCCATCGAACTTGACACTTCTCTGATATTGTACACCCATTGCTGTCTACTGAAGCACAACCTGCCTAATCATTTAACCCAGAGCTGGAGTCAATGATGTGCCCTGGGAATGGTTGGAATGCTGTGGAGGATCAAATGCTGATGGAGCCCTCTTTATAGAGTAATTAAGACAGTAGACATGGTTATTGAATACATCATGCTAAACTAAATTGGAATGCTGTGAAACAGAATCCCAAACCATTAATACAATATGGATATTCTACCCCCAACAAGGGAATGAACACTGAGGCAAAAGCAATAAGCTCAAGTGCTCAGTTAAAACTGAGAGTTACAGTGTACAAAGGATGGGTAGCCCTCCTTAGTGAGGCAGTGTGGCCTCCCTCCAACCCAGAGGGGGAGGAAGCAACCCCTGTGCCTGGGTGGGTGGAGTCAGGCCTCCCACTGGAAGTTGAAAGGCGGGACAGGAAGTACAAAAAGCAGAACCCCTGGCTCAGTTGGAGCAGAACCCCTGGCTCAGTTGGAGCAGAGCCAGGGAAGGAGACAGATGCATCTTGCTTGCTGCAGGCTACCGACCCTGCTGCCGAGCCTGACAGCTCACTGGATCCAGAGAGGACTGATGCCAGGGAGGAACTGGTGGGACTGCTGGTGGCTGACTATCCCGATGAGGCAGAGGACCCCCGAGGCAACAGAGCCTGACCTGGAACTCTGTTAGGAAGTATCCCAATGATAGCTGACTCTAGTCTGGCTACCTTGCTGCCTATCTCCAGGTCAGCTGGAGCTGGATTCCCTGCTGCCCCAGTGGCAGAACACTCTGCCACTGTAAGGGCCCAAGACTGGAACCCAATGGAGTTGGATGGGCCTGGGTCCTGCCACCCCACAATAGGCCAAAAGACCTGCATTTTGTCTGACATCTACCTGAATCAAGATGTCAGGCAATAGACTGCTCTGCCCTTCCTGAGGGCCAGACCTGCCCCCTACACTGTTTGGTGCTCCAACCTGCCTAAGGGCCTGGGTTTATAGACTGATTATTACCTCTGCCCTGATTGAGGGCCGAACCTACAGACTTCTTATCTGCCCTGCCCTATAAGCCTATAAACCAGTGGTGGGCAACCTGCGGCCTGTGGGCCTCATGCGGCCCATCAGGGTAATCTGCTGATGGGCCGAGAAACAATATTTACATTGACCATCCACAGGCACAGCTGCCCACAGCTCCCATTGGTCATGGTTTGCTGATCCCAACCAATAGGAGCTGCGAGAAGTGGCGGCCAGCATGTCCCTGTGGCCCGCGCTGTTTTCTGCAGCTCCCATTGGCTGGAAACAGAGAACTGTGGCCACTGGGAGCTGCGGGGGACATGCCTGAGAATGTTCAATGTAAATACTGTCTCGTGGCCCACCAGCAGATTACCCTGATGGGCTGCAGGTTGCTCACCACTGCTATAAACTGATTATTAGCTCTGCCCTGCTTGGGAACCAGAGCCTATAGATTGCTTGAGCTCTGCCCTGCTTGAGGGTGGAAGCCTATAAACTGGTTCCCAGCTCTGCCCTGTTTGGGGACCGGAGTCAATAGACTGCTTGTTAGCTCTGCCTTGTTTGGTGCCCCACCCTGCTGAGAAGGTGGGATTTTCCAATTCCCATTGTTGTCAGACAACGATTCTGGTGATGTAGTGAGGTGGTGTGGCCTCCCTCCGACCCACCGCACTACTCCCCTCTTTCCAGAGCCTAATAACTCACACTACGACTCAATAACATGGTCATGTGTGCTTGTGTGAGGTGTTCTCTGCATGGCAGATACCACACATTGAGTTTCTATTAAGTTCTAGCATGAAGCCTCGTTACTTAGTCTGTCACAACCAACACTTCAATTAACCTATGTGCCAAAGCCTCCCAAGTAGTCCCACCCCCTCCATATCCAGCTCTAGGATGCCACAATTCACTCCAGGTTCCCAGATGCCTCATTCCTGTATCAGCTGCTGCCACCACCATCCTCTTCCTTCCTTATCTGGACAGAGGTATAGAAGATCTCCTGTCTGGACTGGTCACTGAAGGCAGATGATCAGTAGCTATAGGGAGATCTCCAGAAACTGCCACGGGTTACGTGAGTTCCAGTAACCAGAAACAAAAAAGCACTAGCCAGCCTGAGTAGCTATGCCCTGAAGGGTCTAGACAAAGTGGTCCCTTGTCTGGAAAGGAGAGACAGGAACATAAATAGGCAACCTATGCCCCAATCTAGTGGGGTGACAAAACTCCAACTGTTTTTGCAGCAGCCTCTGTGATTCCAGGCCTTGGACTCTGCTCCAAATCAAACTTCTAGGCTTGTTTCTCTCTTTAATTCCCACCTTCTCCTTAAAAAAAAAACCCAAACATACATCTGGCCACTTGTAGAGCTGGAAGTGTTCCCCTCTCAAGTGCTGGGACTTGCTTTTCCCAAATAGCTCCTGACCAGCAGGGCCACAGCTTCAGTCTAGACTGGCCAGTCACATAAAAGCTGGCCTGAGAGAAGGAGTATGCATGCAGCAGAGAATGGGAGTGTAGGGAAGGCCTTGGTATCTCTCACCATGTGATGCATGAGTGCTAGACAGTTAGAGGTAGGGTGAGGGGCACAGAAGAGGCGAGATCCAAACAGACATGGGCCTCCTTAAAGGAGTTCAGTGTTGAATTTTGTGATTAAAAAGTAAGAGCAAAGTTTTTCAGAGCACAAGTCAGATGGATCTATGGCCATTTGCTTGCATTTTACTGCAAAGAAGAAGGTAAGGAAAAAAAATAAAGGAAAAGAAATACAAATTGGAAATGCTTTTCCCTCAATCAGACAAAGGGGCTGTGGTTGGAATTCAAAGTTCTTCCTTATTCCTAAGGGGAAGCATTTTCCCTTCTCTTGTGCTTCAACATCCTCCATCATACTTTTACACAAATAGATGGATTGTGGATATACAAATTCTATCATGTAAACTAGAGAAAATCCAAGCTGGAGTTTAAAACCAAGGAGGAAAATAATTTTTATTTTAAAATGTATGGGGAATTGGTAGAATTCTGAGGACTGGGATAGCTCAGATATCTCCACACACAAGAATTCAGGTAGCAGCATTCTTCACATGCTGAAGTCCAGAGACCAGAACATTGAGGAGGTCAGAAAGAAAGAAAATGAAGTACTCAAGGCCAGGGGAGATGAAGGTATGTATGAAGATTTCTGCAGATATGGAGCCAAGGTAGGGGCTTTTATAAGTATGTGTATGTGTGACTGGTTTGGTCACAGAGACCCTCTTGGGACTGTCGCCTGATGTGCTGAAATTACCTCTGAGCCCATTTTCCTTGCCAGCTTGGGACTTCAGAACCCTGCCTTGTTGAGCCAGACACACTAGTCTGCTGCAGCACAGACCCAGGTCTGGTTCACACCCCCAAAGCTGCAGACTTTAACCAAAAACCGCTCAGCAAGTCACCTATCTCCAGCACCCAGACACCCAGTTCCCAGTTGGACCCAAACCCCAAATAAATCTGTTTTACTCTGTATAAGGCTTATGCAGGGTAAACTCATAAATTGTCAGCGCTCTATAACACTGATAGAGAGATATGCACAGCTATTAATCATTTACTCTGGGTTAATTAATAAACAAAAGTGATTTATTAAGTATAAAAAGTAGGATTTAAGTGGTTTCAAGTAATAACAGACAGAACAAAGTAAGTTACCAAGCAAAATAAAACAAAACATGCAAGTCTAAGCCTAATACATTTAAGAAACTGAATACAGGTAAATCTCACCCTCAGATATTCCAATAAGCTTGTTTCACAGACTAGACTCCTTCTTAGTCTGGGCCCAATCCTTTCCCTTGGTACAGTTCTTGTTAGTTCCAGTTCAGGTGGTAACTAGGGGTTTTCTCCTGACTGCAGCCCCCTTTGTTCCATTCCACCCCCTTTTATATCTTTGGCACAAGGTCTCTCTCTGGGTTTCCACCCTTCCTTCTAAATGGAAAAGCACCAGGTTTAAGATGGATTCCGGTATCATATGACATGTTCACATGTCCTGTGAGACTTCATTACTCACTGGCTGGCACCCACGGATACAAGAAGACTTACAAGTAAACAGAGCCATTTACAACCAATTGCCCTAGTTAAGGGGAGCCATCAAGATTCCAAGCCACCATTAATGGCCCACACTTTGCATAGTTACAATAGGACTTCAGAGTAATACTTTATATTTCTAGCTTCAGATACAAGAATGATACATTCATACAAATAGGATGTACACACTCAGTAGATTATAAGCTTTGTAACTATACCTTACTAGAGACCTTTTGCATGAAGCATATGTCAGTTACATCATATTCACACTTATAAACATATTTCCATAAAACATATGGAGTGCAACGTCACAGCATGGGTGGTGATATGCAGCTTTTCAGAAACAGAAGATGAGGAAGAACGGTATAGGATGATGTCTAGGTCATGGACAATTGATGCCAATGGGCGTTCTGACTGGAGGCAGGTGATGGAGTTGTGGTTAGCAGTGCTCCTCTTGTCCAAGAGAAGAACTTGTAACTTGGAAATGTTTAACTGAAGGGAAATGAGATTAAGCCACATGATTATTTGGTCCTGACAGAGAAAAAAAGGAGGACTCATAAACAGCATTGTGGATTATGGACAGTTGATTATTATG
This sequence comes from Mauremys mutica, assembly GCF_020497125.1. Lineage (NCBI taxonomy): Eukaryota > Metazoa > Chordata > Testudines > Geoemydidae > Mauremys > Mauremys mutica. The sequence continues at coordinate 56,892,951 of NC_059073.1, forward strand.
AATGTAAAGAAAACAAATACTGTGTGTCTTTGAGGACAATACCATTTTAAAAACAATCATACCTCTGGATTTGAGGTTGTATGTGGCTGCTGTTTAATAGTGTCTATGGCACAATGCAAAATTTAGGACAAGGGATGAGGAAGAACACCATATCAAAGTGAAAATGCATAAGGAAGTTTGATAAGACAATATGATCAGTTCAATTAGAATTTGGCCAGAAGCCGTGAGTTAACACCCCTAGTACTGTGAAACATGCCATAGGCTTCTAACCACAAGTGGTCAGAATCTTGATTTTATGCAACACCCTGTCAAGCTTATTAGACCTAAATTATGTGATAGGGATCCCAACATTATTCAGCAAGGACCTCAGGATTATGTGTAACTGCCCTTTCTGAAGTCTTTTCCCCTTTACTGCCTCCCAGCCCAATACGACTAGTACATCACTCATTATTTATTTTGATATAAAATTAAATTTATGTTATGATTCTCCAGAATTTTCAGTATACTGCAGATCTGTGTATTGACAATGAATAACACAGTTGTAGAAGTTGGCAGGAGAACTGGATAGCTGAGTAAGGGAGAGCTGGGAGATTTGTCATCTAAGAAAAGGCAGAAACTATGGACTTTGACACCCTGAGTCAGCTGAGGCTTTAATAGGGACAGGATATATCTCCATTTTCATCCCCCTTTTTGGCAGGGCTGGTGCTGACAGTGGGGAGGAGGAAGATTTGAATCTCTGGTGCCTCACACCAGCAACCAGCTAACACAGTGCATCCCAACCTCAATAATTTCCACTATGTACAGCATGGTTCTTCTAAAATGATCAGCAAATGTGATGGGGTATACAAACCACACAGTGGGCAACAAGGGGTTAAGGATATGTTCTGGGCTGAGCCAATCCTGCCCCTTCCGACCTGCAAGAGATGCAGAGGCTGGAGGAAGAGTTAAAAGGGAGCAGAACACCTCACTTGGGGGCAGACCAGGTAAGAGAGCACACCTGCAACTTGCAGCTCCTGAGAAAAAAGCTGAGGGAAGGCAGGATCATTCCCTACAATTGCCCAACAGTCCCTCCCTGTGGGACGGGAAGGCCTGCTTCAGATGCACCCGGAGATGAGGGCATTCCTCTCCACACTCCTTCATAGTGACTCAGTTTATTTGTGTTAATTCTCCTTGTTTTGTTTATGGACTACTTCTAAAGCAGAGGGACTCGAAGCTAACCTGGCTGGAGGACCAAGGTGTGAGAGGAGGCAGACACCACTCCAAGAGGGAGAGAATTACCATGCCATGCCTGGCCATGAAGAGGCACCCTATGGTGAGTTGATCTCCTTCATGCTTTGCTGTACAGACGGTGAACTGTGGACAATAGAGGAGTGGTAGGAAGTGGCCCAGGGAGAGCGGGTTTAATGTGCTCCTGGGTGTCAGACCCTTTTGTTGCCCTCATAGGGTGCTGGGCTGGAACCCTCTGGAGTGGGACGTCTGGGCTCCCCTCCAAACCCCCCTCTGCAGGTCAAAGGTCCTAAACCCTGACCACCAGACAACACTCCCCAGGAGCAAAAACCATCACAGCAACTAAGAAGTTAATGTTACACTTAAACGGTCATTAGACTTCACTGTTAAATACTTAGTTGAGAACAAAGGGCTAAATTTATACTTTTCAGAGCTATTGTTTCAGAGTCTTTGAAGATTCATGCAGACATGAATACATCAGTTTGTGTTCTCAAAGTTTTCTTTGTAGCTATACGGGGATAGAGACTTTTAAAATGGAAGTTTACTTTCTAGAGAACAGGTATGAGGCAATTTAACAACCATTTGCAATTATACAGCAATTTATAAAGCTACATACTTGTACTATACATGAGGCTGTTGTTTTTAGTTCTGGCTGAAAGAGGTTGTCTCCATCAACAGTGCCTCCTAACACTAAAGGGACTAAAAGGGAAATGTACCACCTATAAACTATTAGTACTCCTTGCACCAGCTTGGTCCTCAGTAGTCTCCCATCAAAGTTCTGGTCAGCCCTGAACCTGTGTATCTTGTGTAAATTGACCTAAGGTGATATGGATGAAATAATTTCACAGTCCCCAATTACTAATTGCCTAAAAATGTATATTAATTGTTAGATATAGTGATGTATTTCAAGTATCTTTGATTTAGCTGACTTTTGTCCAGATCACTCCACAGTGTGAAGTGCTCACAAAACAAATATATCATCTGACCTTGTTTCAGCTAAGAAACAATAGTTTCTGAACCAGTGACTGGCTGAATTACTATGTACCACTGTCACAGGCTTTTTGCTCAGATGATCCAGTCTCATGTCTTTTTCACATTGACTCTTACAATGCAACCAGAAACCTTGAATGGACACCCAAGTTTACATCACAACCATGAAAACTTCTTAACTCTAAAATGGGGAATCCATCAGGTGCTGACCCACACCTCTTTTTGTCTTGGCTAATGAGGGACTAATATATCTATCCATATGGACACATTTTGGTAATGTGCTTTCAAGAGATGCCTTAGAAACTTCCCTAAATAGTGCAAATGTCGCAGGTAGTGAGTAAGCTATGCTTTATATGCCTTTCAGTCCCTCTCAAGTGCCCCTTCCTTTACCTCTCTTGAGGGTGGAACCCTACGGTGCAATCAGTCTTGGACTGGATCTCTGGGTGATAGTCTCCCTGTTGCCCAACTGGGTTAACAGGACCAGCCCAGCTGTGTTTGGCATAAGTGAGCCCTTTTCTTCCAGGCCTGTGACCAGCGGCTGATTAAAGTGACTCAAAAATAGCTTCTTCAACCTATATTTGATGGAGACCCAATCCTGAAAGAAATCTTTCCCGAGCCCCTCTTCTGGCCCTCTTCTGGCCTTCAAACAACCCCCCAACCTCACAAAAGTCATAATCAGAAGCAATCTCCCCACAGATCAGGACACACCAACTCAAAGGGACACCAGACTCTGCCATAATAACAGATGCAAAACCTGTAGATATCTATCCACAGATACAATGATCAATACCTCCCACAACACACCTTTCAAGATCCATGGGTCCTACACATGCCTATTACAACATGTGGTGCACCTTATCCAGTGCACTAAATGCTCCAATAGCAATTATGTGAGTGAAATGAAGAAATCACTATGCTCTTGAAATGAACTCACACTGAAAAATGATGAAAGACAAAACCACCATATTATCCATTTTATTTCAGAAAGCAATCAGTCCATATCTGACCTCTCAGCCATCCGCAAAGAAAACCTACACACCTTCAAAAGATAAACCTGAGAGCTTAAATTCATATTTTGCTAGACACTAAAAATCATGGACTTAATGAAGACACTGTATTTATAGCTTATTACAACAATCTATAACCCACTAACCCTCCTTTTTTGTCTTATGACCACAAAGGTGTTAACTGGCCACTTCATTTTAATGGCATCTTGCAATATGTGTTAACTACTTAAGCTAAATGATGGGTTCCATCTTGTATTTATCTGTGATGCTCTGAGTACAGACCTGAAGAAGAGCTCTTTGTGAGCTTGAAAGCTTGTCTCTTTCACGAACAGAAGTTGGTCCAATAAAAGATATTACCTCACCCACTTTTTCTCTTCAAATCGAAGTTTTTGTTATTCACCCATAGATATATGGAAAGCAGAAAAAAACCCGATAAAACAACAGAAGACCTATATGCATCGTTCTTACCTAAATTTTATTCTTTCCTTGAAAGTTTTGGGTAAATTCTTCTCAGCCCAGACCCACTGCTCCTGGTCTGGGAGAATCAGACAGCCCCTGCCACATTCTGTGTGTATGTCTCTGGCAGAGACTTATCTCCAGCTGCTGCTGTCAGTTTAACCCAGTGGTGGGCAACCTGCAACTGCAGGCTGCACATGGCCCGTCAGGGTAATCCTCTGGCAGGCTGCGAGACAGTGTTTACATTGACCGTCCGCAGGCATGGCCGCTCGCAGCTCCCAGTGGCTGCGGTTCACCAAGCAAGCCGGAGCCCTCCCCTCCCCGCCCACTCAGCATGCTCGGCCCCTTTCCCCGGCAGCCGAGCCCAGTCAGGGAGTAGGCCCACCCTACCCACCTGAACCAGGAATGGGAACCTGGCCTGACAGATGCTGTGGGCCTAGCCAATCATCTGTTTAGGGGGTCAGGAAAGAATTTTTTCTCCCGTGAGCCAATTGGCAGAGGACCAGGGAGTTTTTGCCGTCCTCACATCACCTTCAAGCCACAGTGATTTAAGTGGGAATGCACTTAGTACCTAACTAAGGTACTGGGGCAGAATTGTTTTTTCATCGTGACTTGCAGATGATTTCCAGTGTGGTTAAGATAATAAAATGAATGGTTCCCAGAAGTAAAAGACCTGGGATTTTGGTATTGGGCCTTGGGCTCATGTGATAGGGTGAAGGACTGAGGTCAGATTTTGTGGCCCTCATAGTCTGAGGTCCCCACTCTGCTTCACCCTCTGTCCGCCTCGTAGTGGGGGAATGTTACGACTCAGAGAGTGTGTCCTAGGGTATAGGCTGAGTAGAGCCTACCCCATGTTATAGTTTATATGGTAAGGAGCCGTGGAATCCTGGCACTAGTTATGGGTTATATGATAAGGAGCCCTGGAACCCCTGGAACCAATTAAATGCCTGGAGAGTATGAGTGATGGGCGGGTAATGCCCCTCCCCTGTGCTAAAGTTTAATAAATGTTGTGGCCTGTTGCTTAATTCCATGCATATGTCTGTCCTCATTTTGCACTGTGTCAACATTAATGGATTTAGTGTGCATGTGTGCATAGCTATTTAATTGCATGAATTTGCAAGCTCAGATGCTGAAAATGGAGGAGATTTTAAGATCAAAGGTTGTAACAGCTTTGAAACATGGAGTGGTGGAGCTTGTAAGATCAGCAAGCTGCTATGACCCCAAATAAGGAATTTACAACACCTTTATACAATAGCTCTATAAACTCATTGGCCTCAGAGCAAGGAGCTGGCAACTGAAGCCAGTGAAATGTGTAAACTCACAAATGCTGTAGTTCAAGGAACATCAGGCGTTGCCAGCAGAGTTTGATTGGTTTGATGATTCAAAACCTTTTCCTGTACCACTGTCAAAACCTGTAGGAATTTGGGATTATGGAAGCCAAAGAGTTTAAGATTTTTTCTTTTTCTTTTCATTGAAAAATGTATAAGGAAATTCAACTTAAAAATTAGAATTTAAGTTGCAAAATTAAGTTATCCAAAAGTCAGGAAATTCCAAACATCAAGGCTTGTTTTGCCATGTTAACTATGGCTTTGTTTACAATGGGGATTTGTCCCAGTTACAGCCATCAGTGACCAGCCACCAGTGCATCTACCACACGCAAATCCATAGTTAGAGATAGACAAAGACTCTATCAAGCAAATGTCACTGTTTCAGGGTAACTGCACCTGTATTAACCCCTCGCCTCCTGGCCTCCCTCTGCTCTACTCCAGGAGTGCCCTCTCAGGTCTCCAGCCATCACCGCTCTCAGGGCAGGGACTTGTTCTGATTGGGGTTTTAAGGCTGCACAGCCCCTTGCTATTCACTGTGATCTCTCCATCAAGCTACTCTGCCTAATGACCATCATCTCTGCTTCGCCTTTCTCGGAAGGTTACGAATAAGGCTACCTTTTAGTCATGGGTATTTTTAGTAAAAGTCATGGACAGGTCACGGGCAGTAAACAAAATTCATGGCCCGTGACCTGTCCATGACTTTTACTAAAAATACCCATGACTAAAACTTGGGCGCGGGGGAAGGGTGCGGGGGAAGGGTGCGTGGGTGGGGATGCTCTGGAGGGGGGTGGTCTGGGAGCGCTGCAGGTGCTGGGGGTGGTGGTCCAGGACCACGCTGGTGCTGGGAGGTGGGGAGGCGGCAGGCAGCAGCGCATGGCCTGGGACCCCCACTGGTGCTTGGGGTGCGTGGCGGGGGGTGTTGGACAGCAGTGTGTGGTCCAGGACCACTGATGGTGCTGAGGACGGACGTCGGGGGGGGGAGAAATGGTGGGGCTGGCAGGCTCCCTACCTGGCTCCGTGTGTCCCTTCAGTGCCTAGGCAGTGGAGAGGTCAGAAGGCTCCACGCTCTGTTCCCATCACAAGTGCTGGCTGTGCAGCTCCCATTGGCTGGGAACCACAGCCAATGGGAGCTGCGGGGGCAGGGCCTGTAGGCACGAAGTGCATGAAGCCCCCTGTCCTCTCCACCTAGGATCTGCAGGGCCATGCCAGTGGGAGCCAGGGAACCCCCCACCCTGAGGTAAGTGCCTCCCCACACCTTCCAACCTCTTTCCCCTAGCTCTGAGCCCCCTTCCACACACCCAAACTGCTGCTGCTGGCCCAGGGACTGCCAGGCTCGGGTAGCCCCTGATCCAGCGCCAGCTGATGCAGACATCACAGAGGTCACAGAAAGTCACTGAATCCATGACTTCCATGACCTCCATGACAGACTCACAGCCTTAGCTATGAACAGTGTATTGCCAGCCATTACAAGTTACTGTACAGCTTTTTCTAAGCAAGCACATTTATTCTTAAGATAAAAGCATTACTTAGAAGACATAATAAAAACATTAAACAGATTAAACACACACTAAATACACCAGGACTCATCCATCGGTCTTAGGGGTCTGAGGCAGGCCAAAGTCTTTCCAGTCCTTCCACAAGGGTTAGGGCTCTCTTGGACAGAAGGTCCTGTCTGTTTGCTGGATCAGAAACAAAACTCTGAGTCAATTTAAACCCATCTTTTTAATATCAAAAGCCCTTTCTTTGTCTTTTAGTCTCTGGGAAACTCAAATCTGAACCAGTATATGCTAGCCATCTCAAGGTGTGGCCCCTCTCTAGAGTTTAGTCTCAGTGACTCATCTTAATCACCACCCACTGTTTTAATTCTTGGAGGTGCTGTGGTAACAGTCTCCCATGGAGATGAACACAGTCATACATGAACCATTCATAAATGGCTCCCAAAAATACTGCATGGGCTTGCAACATCTGTCACAGCAGCAATTTGCACCAGTACCTTTTTACCTTGGTTTCAAGCAGAGACAAATTGCACTGGTGTAAATTCTGGCTTAGCCTGTCTACAATAGGGGTTTACACTAGTGCAGCTATACTGGTGGGTGGGCACCAAGGGTCAATACTCTCAGCGAAGACAAGGCCTACTCCACATTGCTTATTTGTAGTACTTTTTCAATCCCTGATTGAGCAACTTTAACATTGCTAATACTAGTTTGGATTTAGTGTATTACCTAAAACAAATATCATCTATGGACTAGAAAGCAAAAATGTAACCGTTCAGCAACTACATACTGCAAACTACAGCCTCTGATACATAGAGGATGTGTTCTGTTCTCTAGTAGAAATAACTAAATAAAACATGACAATTTTATTTTAAGCAAGTGGTATATTTTCATGAAGAATCAGAAAAATAATAAAGAATATCGTTTGCATAAACAATGCAAAAACTCAAAACTGTCCTCACTGAAGTCAATGTGAATTTTGCTAATGATTTTAATGGAAGCAGTATTGGGCCTAAAGTGAGAAAATCAGCTAAATGTATCAAAATCATAACTCCTAAAATATTCAGACTTAGCTAACACAAAAATAAATGAATGTTATTGGACAAATTCTGTCCTCCGTGTAAGCGATTCCAGGATGGACACACATTTATGTGCATACTCTGTTTAGTAAAGGCCCCGTGTCAGGCCTCCTTTGTTCCTATTATATCTGCATACTTTAGAAATAAATTACTTGGAGTCCTTATCCTTCAAAGACCTATACAGGTGCATAAACCTTTGCATGGAGTCCCATGCTTCGAACTACAAATGATCAAGAATTTCCAATTATTTCATCAAAATTCTGAAATTCAATGAACAAATGGGTCAAAATTGTTGACAAACATTTTTGTGAAAATATCTTTCTTCTCATTGCAATTTTGATGAAAAATGTTGGAATTTTGAATTTTGGAATTTTGCCCATAAAAATTTCCAAAAGTTTGCAAAAAAGAGAAGTTTAAATGTACATTTTCACAAAAATTACATTCTGTTTTTTTTATCAGCTCTATTCTTAACCCCAAAGACCCACAGCTAGTTCATAGACTGGTATCTTCATGGGTTGAGGGTCAGGAGTCAGAATTAAGGAACAGCTACATAAACATACATATGTTAGGGACAAATCCAATCACAGTTGTTAGTGAGTCAATTAACCTTAAAATACTGTATTTCTTAGACAGTCATGTACTGGTACATATTTCATCTTACATACTATGATAGTAACAAAGACAAACAATTGTTATCTAATATTCTGTATGTATCTGCATTATCTCAAAAATGGATAATAATTTAAAACCAAAGAGAAATGTAATCCTCCTGCATATAGTTTAAATATAATAATTGCTCATTTGTCGTGTTGTATTTAATTTGCTTTTAAGAAAGTCTAGATTCTAGGGCAAGCCAGAAATTATGCACATAGCTCTCTATATGGGAACTTGAATGTTCCAAATGCACTGGATATGATTTCTGAACTGAATAGAATTTCCTGAGTGTCATTACTGTTTCTGCCTTCTCAGCAATCACAGAGGCTCACATCTATCATTTTCTTTGTTCTGTGAGAGACAGACTTCTTGGGTGTGTGTGTGTGTCGGGGGAGGCAGAAGGAAGATTGGAAATATTTACTGTGTTGCTATGAAAAATATTAAAGATTCATTTAAAATAATTCAGACATTTGTCATTTAAAAAGGCTTATACTTTAAAATATAATTAATCCTATGCTATTGTTCTTTATATTTTGATGCGGTATCTTTATACACTTCTACATGTTAAAACAAACATTTAAATGCAGCATATGAGACAGAATAAAAAGTCTTTAATTGTTTTATGTACAATGAGGTATTTTTAGAGAGCTATTTGAATGAGAGATTTTTAATGGAATGCATGTGGGTTCCTTGTCCCTGATATACTCTGCTTTAACACAGCAGACCGTTTTATTGATGCTTGTAGGACACCTTTCATTATTGCATTCATTTTCTATCAGATTTTCCATGGGATTAACCAAATCTCTCTAAAGATGCATATTACTTTGTGTGTGTGCAAAAGAGATTTATATTCTTGTAGAGACACTCTCAATTTAAGAATCTCATTGCTGTCTAAAAATTATGTACTTATTGCTGTTTCCACAACCACAGAAATCTGGAAAAATATTTAGTGTTTTTCAGTTTATTTATGTTGTGCTTCTGAAAGCAGTGTGTGTATAGTCAATTTCACTGTTTTGGTGATGGCCAGTTGCACTTCCTGTCTAATTCACTAACAAGATGACATCACTCTCATGCCCTACTCTGAAAGGGAGGGTGGAGTTCACATGTACAAAGTTTGCCCCAAGTATTATAGAGTATTATAGCAGCTAAGCTGGTTTGTGAAAGTGGGACAAGCAGGGTGTTTGGAAAACTTGCAAGTGGAGTTAGGGACAGTTAGGGAAACCTTCCTTTTCCATAAAACTGCATGTTACACCTCTTTAAAGGGTCCAATGTACTCTCCTTCTCCCCCAGCGCAGCCAGCCAGTTCAGTTAGCTAGTGCATAGAGGTGGATGGTTGTGCCTACTCTCTGTCTCTCCTTGCTCATTTGGGATAGCATGCAGCTCAAGGGGTGTAGTCATGGAGTAGTCTCTGTGCTTCCCTGAGCACAGGGACTGAAATTCTTCCCAGACCTTATGTAGATGGCACAGGGGTGGATTGAAGCTTCTAATTCAATTCCCACTGCCTCCTGACAATGGAATGACTTGACAGAATTGAGCCATAAACAAAATGATCCCATTAGGAAGATGTCATACCTGTTCCCTCTGAATGCTATTAAAATTCAACAATATTCCCAGGAAGGCAAAGACTGGATTTTATTTTACACCGTATTTAACCATCACTCAAAAGATAAAGGATTGTAAGTTCCAAATTATTTCTTCTAAACAATATTAAGAATAACATTATATAATATATTATTATTATTATTAATGTAATTCTTCATCTAAACTTAAACATGTATAAACCAGGATACCTCCATAGCAGATCTATCCTGGCCTTCCTTCCTAAACAAATCTTTCTGTATCAGGAAACAACCCACCACTGCTCCTCCAGACTTCCCAATGCCACAAGCATGATTAATAAATCCCTCCACTTCTTTTAACACTAAGCTTTTCCAGATCATTGTTAAAAATATATTGCTCTATGCCCAGTAAGTGCATTTTTTCTGGATTGTACAACCATGGACATTCTTAGTCAGAGTTAACCACAGACCACTCATGAAACTCATAAAATTATCCATCTCTTCAACGTCTTCTCCAGTATAAAACTCTTACGTGGATGTAGATAAGGAGCAATATCAGAAGGGTAAAATGTTGAAGTAACCTACTGTTTTATTAAAAACAAATCATTTGCAAGCTACAGGAATATATGCGCCCCCCCCTCAATTAGAATAATTTCAATAAACACGATTGATGCCAAATTATTCCTTCCTTCTTTCCTACCAGTTACTGGTCCATTCTGTTACATATACAGAAAAGCTTCTATCAGTGTTGAGCCGAGTGGCCTTTTGCAATGTGCTAGTTCTAAGGTATGGCCTGCGAGAAATCTGCGTCACAGTTTGAACTGTCACACAAACTCACTCAAATTAAGAAGTAGATATAATATTTACCATGAGGGAGCCCTATGATACAGCTAGGGTAGAGTGTGACTAGCTATCTTAAAAATCCCTGCAGAGGGACACTGGAGTTCTGCACTGAAGCAGTTGAGGAAGCACTAGTGCGTCCCCTCTCACTCAGTGCTCAGTCAAGGGGGAATAAGATGCCCATCCACAGACTGTGAAAGAAAAAAAGGGCACAAGAGAAGCTCTTTATAGAGTTTCAGCAGGAGATGAGGAAGGAGGACCTGGAGATTCAATCTGCTGAAGGGAGATGAAAGATAGCACGAATACTTGCTCCAGGAGAAGGAAATATGCTGAGCAGGATTGGGAGACCAAGCTATGGTATTTAAAATATCCACTGCAATCCACAGAAATACCCAACAGCAGACAGCTAGGCAGCATTTAACAGCCAGTCAGCATCAGTGACTAAATTCGCAATACAAAGTGACGGAGTTTTTTGGCACCCTAGCACTTGCCTTCTCCACTTTTACAACTCCTCCTCTCCACCAATGCCTTCCTCTCTCCTTCCCTCAGGATTTAGCTTGCTCTTCCCTCTGATCTGCTGGCTTGTCACCTGCACAGTATTGTGATGGGCCAGACAGCACAGAAGACAGTTACAAACTGATCTGGAAGCTTATTTATTAATTTGTAACCTGCCACTTCCATCTATCTGTTTGTATCATGTATTTGATTAAATAAAAGTTAAACATGTGATGTTTGTGTTTGTTTCTGTACACCACCAAAACCACACAAACCAGTTATTAGGCAAATTGTTTCATTGTCTCCCACATCTCTATCAAAGTGAAACGGAGGCAACTGCATAGACTGAATTGGCTGTGGCCCTATTTTCAGCTCAGTGTACAATTATGTCAGTTCTATCCACAGCTCAGCATTACATGCACTAGGACTGGGTTGAGAAGGAAGAGAAATAGATGAATTCTCTGGCCTATTATGCAGGAGATCAGACTGGATGATCATAATGCTCTTTTCTGACTCTAAAATCTGTGAATGTATGAGACAGAGTGTGTTCCTGTGCTAATCAGATCTCCTTTAGGGCCAGGACTTATTTTACTATGTAATATTTATTTTACAGTAGCCACACTTGAGGTGGGGACAGCATTGTGCTAGGCACTGTACAAAACACATTCAATCTCCATTTGTTTCCCCTAACTATCAGGGAAAGCTCCAGGAGGAGATTTTCAATATGTTTGTGCTGCTGGGTTATTGTTGGTTGTAAGGGGCGGTGTGGAAGAAGGTGCAGAGGCATAGATGAGAGAAGCTGATAAATGGGAAGACAGAGGGTGGCATTGGTGGCAGAGTAGGTGGGGGGAGTGACATGATAAGACATTCAACATTTATGGGTTTTTTTCATAAGCAACCTGCCTGTGTGAGTTGCCCTACCAGCTTCTTACCTACTTGGGCAGCGCATCCTAATAACTCTCCCATCCAGGTTAAAAAGCGGTGGGGGCAGGAGGAGCGTCTCCCTCTTGCACCGCCATACAGGAGCCAAAGCCAATACCAGTCCTTGCTGTAACCTACAGTTGCTAGTCTGCCCAATGGGAGCGTGCCTGGGAGGAGGCTAGGTCATAACCCTGCTCCCTCTATGCTAGACAGCAGAACTGGCTTGCTGCAGACAGAAGCACACATTTCAACCTGAAAGGATGCAACACACTCCTCCACATGCTCTAGAGCTCCTGGAGACATTGTGTCTGCCTGAGGCACAATACCTCCTGGAGCTCCCACTGAGCAGTGCAGCTCGGCATCCCAAAGCAATGCTGTGAGTATAATGCACAATCCAGCCACAAGAAGGTGGAAGGGGTTAGTTGCCACATTATTATGCATCCCCTCAAAACTCTGGGGAAGGCTCTGTAGTCAGTAATACTGTTACTGGATGAAAACTGAAAATATGTGTAAGTGATTAAAATGGTAATAGAAACAATCGTAAATATTCATAGTCTATTACTACTGAATTATTTTTCTAATGCTGTTCTTACTTATAGGTCCAGATCTGGCTCCCCCTTGCCGGATAGCCCATATATTGCACACTGGGATTAAGCAGTATTTATATCTGCATAAAATTAAAACTCTACAGTCACATTAAAGGAAACACTAGGTGTGACTAATCTGATCTTTTGTTGGATGCTGTCAAATTTTCAAAGCCTTCTTGTATGTTTAGTGAGCCAGCTCACAGGGTGTTTAACACATTTCGTGTCTTTTTCATAAACCTTTAATAATTAATGTAGCAATTTGATACATTCCTGAAATTTCAAGCACAGTCTAATTATTTTTAGTTTCTTAGCACTATTTCAATTAGGTACTTCTACACTTCTCCTTGCAAATGCGAGGAGCACCATTTTTCACTCTCATATTCAGTGTGATTTCAACTTAAATCAATTATCCTATTTTATTGGGGAACATATTGCTCCATTTAACTGTAAGATGAATAGAGACATATTCTGTATATATGAAATTTAGAGAAAAACAATGTAATATGGGAAACAGGCCTTGAACAAATCTATTGTTCATCTGGTATTATTGCTTACCTAAGAAACCTCCCTTAGTTTACAATCACATTTTCATTTAAAATCCTTCCTGATATAATATTTTACAGAGAAACGATTCATCCTACAAGCTGTGGGAATGAGTAGCAAACTGATGCTGTTTTTCATATAACAAAACTAAACACTACCCTTTTATTTACTAAACTAGATGAGTTTTCTAAAACATAGATTTTTTTAATAGTTATGTGGCTGGGATCCAGCAGGCAAACCTGTTTTACTGATGGGGTCTCTACTTATCCAGTGTTTGTCATCAGCCCGACCTTGCAGCTTTCTACAGTGCCATTATACCCTGGGTGCTGGCTTATTTTCATACAGCAGCCCCCAACTACTTGATCCCACTTCATCTACTTCATGGACACAGACATTTGTTGGGCTTATTAGCTCAGCAGGAGCCTTATCATATTTTGTATCTGAGGCTGTTGGAGATGTCAAGAGATGGAAATGCTGTGTAGCTTTTTATCCTCCCTTCTTGCACTTTCTCCTAGAGCCCAACAGTGCATTTGGATTCAATGCTCTCCTGCCACTAGCTGCTGAGATCTCTTTAAATATGTCTAGCTTTGCCATCTGTACCAATAACACTGCAAAGGCTTAGCCATGATTAGGCTGTCAAGATTTATTAAGTTAAAAAGTATCAAAGTTTCTTGCTGCAACCCCAGACCTTTTAAGAGTCCACCTTCTTTAGAATCCCTTCCCCCTCCCCACTAACACTACCATCAATGTGCTTCGCTTGACCTTGACCAACATATGCACCCAGGGAACACTAATGAATTTGGGCCAATTCATCTTGGAACTCCAAATTTAATCAAGCTGACATGCCAGGGAAAGCAGACTGTAATTAACTCCTAGCATTTTAGATAATCTGTAAATTTCATAAATTTAGCTGGATCTGGTTTTCTGATATTAAGCATTTTTTTGTTTGTTTAACAGAATACCATGTTAAAACAAAAAATAGCAGTGATTAAAAAGTAGCAATTTCAGTGAAGGATTAAACCCTTTTAAAAGTGAAAATATGCCAACATATAGGTGGCAGTTTCCTGTTACTGAACGGCAAAGCTAAACAAACCCAGTTTTATCATTTCTTTCTGAAAATGACTCATTTAACCATTTCATGAAATGTTTCATTAAAAAGGTGTGATCAACTGAATTCAAAAATAAATCTGCAACATCCACATTTCAGTGTGTTTTGCTCTTGATGAAGAAGGCATAGGAGCACTGAAAAGTAGCCTGTGGTTTTATTTTATTAGTTGTGTTATGGTAGCATGCAGAGGACCCAATCAGAATTGAGGCCCCTGCGCTGTACTGGGTACTTTATCTATTCACAGGAAGACAGGGTCCCAGCTCTGAGGAACAAAACAAAAGTTTAGTAAAATCTTGACCAAAAAAACAACAAAGGGACAGATCTGCTCTGAAACTACTACTCACATTATAGAGCTGCAATGGCTCCTGACTCCCCCTTCTATTCCTTGTGCCCTCCACTCAGGACTCCTGCATGCAGTCCCAAATCCAGCCCACCACCTACCATCCCACATTGGTTCTGGTACAGATAAGGCCCTATTTTGGCCAAGAATGGAAGGGGAGGGCAGAATTTGGCCCAAAGAAATTGCATTGACCAACTGTCATATATCAATATAAAAGATAAAAAGGATTATGACTGGGACCATTATTAGAGTTATAGCGTATTACCCCAATTAGAAACTTTTAGTTATTTTGTTATAGAGGCCAAAAAAAATGTTGATCAAAACTGTACAAAAGGTTAACAGGTTTCTATATTCTGTATGCAACTACCATTAAAGGAGAACAATCAAACAATACCAGGATTGCTATGATCAAAGAAATGTTATGCATTTAACAGTAGAGATGGCCCAACTCCAGAGTCAATTCTTTAACCCCACATCTTCTCAGTCATGAGGTTTGTATAAAAGGGGTTCTGATGGGAACCTCCTTAAAAGTCATAGATGACATTTTTCAAAAGCCACACAGTACCATAGAATACCCACCACAGACACAAAGTTTTGCCAATCCCATACTACTCTGTAACCCTTGGACGCATAGAGAAAAATGAATAATACTATTATGTTGGTATCTGACTTCAGTTCCTACTTACAAGTAGTTTAAAATATATTTTTGTAATACATTTTTATTTTAAACTCTAGAGCCAGATCCTGGGATGGTTTGTGCAAAACTGGTTGCTCAAAACAGCCACAAGGCTGGCGTATCTGGTCCCCTGAGGCTTCCTCCCCACATTGAGGCTTCTTAACACCCTCCCTGCCACTACTTTTCCCAGCACATCCCTATTTCTGGCAATCTCTGGCTGCTGAATCCCTGGCCCCTAGGATCAGAGGACTATAAGAGTGGCATAATGCTACCTTTCCTCCTTTCCCTGTCTTGTGCTGAGCAAAACTCAGCCAGACCAGAGGATTTAGGCCTATTCTTTTTTCATTTATTGGGTCATGTACTTGGGGATCCATTAAGTAAACAAAATAGCATTCATGAATCTTTTCCTAACTTCACTCACAAACCTTCAAAACGAATCCTACATAAACAGAATCCACTTCACAATTCTATGTAGCCTGTCCTTTTGTGCAAGAGTGACTAGTCCTCTCCTGTATATTGTGCACAAACACAACTTGTATAATTTATACAAAAAGTGGGTCTCTTGATGGCCAGTGATATATGGTATATTTTAAGAGTTGCAAAATAGTCTTCACATATGCTATTATTATTTATTAAACAAATCTCTTCCCTTAATGGCCAGAAAAGTGCAACTGGCCGGAAACATAATTGCTGGTTCAGAGAAAGCAATCTCCCAACCACCTTTAAGTGTGCAATAGTGCAGAATATTCTCAAGAAACTAAACACTTGATGAGAATGAGCTCACTGGCTGTTGCATACTTTCCAACCTCCCTTTCTGGCCAAAGGCACTGAAGAGGTAATGAAAACAACAAATGACCTATGCCAACATCTTGGAAAGCCCTCACAATTAGGTTTCAGGATGGTATAGAAGATGGAAACAATTCTGGTGTCCTTGATGAATGACTCCTGATGATCCTGGATAGGAGACAAACCTTGATGTGTATAGTTCTGGATATATCAGTTGCCTTCTTCACAGTTGATTGTAAAGTACTAATGGACCCATGTACAAGACATAGCCCTGGAAGTTCACAACTGGGCCTCAGCAGAGGTACTGGTCTGAGTTGGCATGGCTAGAGGGGCATGCTGTGGGGTTAGTGGATGTCCCGTTTATATTAGTTGGCCAAGGAAGGATCACATGAATGGAATGGATCAATATACACCTGGGAAAATGTGATTTGGGGATTTAGTAAAGGAGTGGAGTTAAGGATTACGACAAAGAAAGTTTAGGGGTGGAGCCAGGTCTTTGTCCTTATGGTAACTATTACTTGGCTTCAGATACCACAGCAGAGGATCTGGCAGGGAAGGCTCATTGACTTGTTGGGTGGAGAAAACCAGGAGAAGATTAAAATGGCTGTGGCTAAATTATGTGAGAAGAAAAGGCTGATGTTTGTCCATCATGAAATTGAATATTCAGTACCTGAATTACTCAAGGAAGAGTTGACTTTCTGACTAGGAAGTGGGTATGACTTTGGCCACTATTAGGGCAGGAATTGTTATCAATCTGGTAATCTGGAAGGGTTCCAGATGAGACGGGAGAAGATAGCCAAGCAAATTGCAGGGCACCACCTGGTTGTAAGTGCCTAGCACAAGTAACCAGTCAGTTGTGGGTCTGATTCCTGATTAACCATAATTAGGATAATTAGCATATTAGGAGAAAACGTCTTCTAAAAAAAATGGGGAATGGGGTTGAGGCTACTAATGTTTGACATGATGGTAACCCGTTTTCCCAACCCTCTTGACCCTCATATGGGGTCTCAGAAACAGTGCTGGGACCAGGTTAATGGAAGTTATATGTGGAGCCCTGCAAGGATCAATCTCTCCTCTCCTTTTCAGAATGAGTCTGTAACTATTAATTTGCAGATACCGCACACTTCTACATCTCCATAGCCACTTCTGCAGTTCTGCAGTCAGTGCCATCACACTAATGATAGACTATAAAATTTGGAAAGCCCCTACGTGACTTATGGGCCTAAATGACATTGAAAGTCAATGGAACTTAGGGGTTATACATTTTTTTTTAACCAGGACTGCCTTTGGCAAGTAAGTACACCAATGATGGTGGGAAAATACTCAAAGGAGCTAGTAGTGCCATTGACCTCACCTTCTCTTGATGGTATATGTTTCATTCACCAAGAATGAAGCTGAACGTTAAGTTGAACAAGTGTAACTTTATTAAACCCTGTTCACTGCTCTGTCCATGTGACTGAGTTGCTTCCAGTTAACATTCTGCACTTCCCTGTTCCACTGGTGTTACCTCCACAGAACATACTGGGGGGCACCAGCTAAAGGGGAGGACATGTGACCTCCCCACATGTCTCCTCCCTGCCACCTCCAGCCTGTGGCCCTTGCACTCTCTCCGCCCCCTCCCCATCTCTGTGTGTGTGTGTGGCTCTGTCCTCCCGCTGCCTGGGAGAGTGCCTGGCTGCAGCAGTGGCGGGCTACCTTCCGCCTGGCTTGGCTTCCAGGACAGCGGCTGAGTGAGTTGGAGCCCCCCGCCCTCTCCCAGCATGCTCTAGGTGCAGCAGCAGCTGGCTGTGAGAAAGCCTGGCTGGGGAGGGGCGGCAGCAGCAGCCTGCTCCCTGCCAAGGCTCGGTTTCTGTCCCCAGAAGCTGAGCTGGGCGGCGGGAAGCCTGCTGCTGCTGCAGCCAGGCACTCTCCCAGTCAGCTGCTGTGCTGCACCGGGCAGCATCCCAGGCAGCATGGCTGGAAAAGGCTCTGGCCCTGCCCCTTCTGCTCCCCACCCAGGCCAGCTGCTGGGGGAGGGGGCACTCAACCCTTCATGCTCCTCCAATGAGTTACCTAATTTTCTTTAATTTATACAGGCACAGAAGTGGGGAGGGGAGCACGGCAGGACAGGGGGAGTAAATACTACCACTCAAAAGCAGTTAAACTTTCTCTGTAGCGTTTTACATACATTTTGTTATAATATACAGTTGTGTACTTTTTCTACATAGCTAGGAAATACCTGACTCACAGGATCCATATTTTACCTAGCTTTAAAAGTGTACTGTACATATCTGCTGCTGCAGTATAAGCATACTGTGGTACTTTTGGCAATGTTGAGAGGAAAATGCAAGTTAAAATAAACACACATTCCTAGGTTCTAATGCCAATATAAATAATTGCTTCTAATCAAAATCATTTTCTTGGATTTTGAATTTTTTTAAAAACTTAACACATTTTCTGAACACTCAGAGGCAAAGTCTTTGTATTTAGAGAAGAGGGAGGTTGTGTTGGGAGCCAAAATTGTCAGTTTCTTGTCAGGATCAGCAGATTCTGAAATTGGTCTTTTATTGTTATAAAATATTTATATTCAAAATACAGACATATGAAATTGAGGATATAGGACATATTAACTCTATTAAGTTACACCGTTATAAGCTTTCTGTACTATCACTGGAAGTGGCTTCTTCCACACTGTATTCTATATTTGGGCTTGGCAGTTTGAGAGGCCTGAGAGACAAGGGCTGCCCTGAGGTCATATAGCAGCTCCTTGGGATCAATAAAAAACTGCCTCATTTGCCAGTTTGCCACTCTAGTTCTAATCTCTGCTCCTGGGTGTTATTGGGGTGGGGAGCTCTAGCCAGCTTCTGGCAGTGGCACCACTTCCACTAATAGATTCGTGTGAACGGGGGCACTTTTCATTTGTAGCCTCTGCCGGTGCCTAGGCCCAGCTTGGTGAGGGTCTTTCATTTTGTTTCTATTGGTGGACAAGCCCAAATTCCAGCTAAAATTGTTTTACTAATTAAGTTCCCAGATGAGTGAATCTGACTGTTGTAAAGCTGATACCAGGTAAAAATGTGTTATGCTGTTGTGTTAATATATTATTACAATTTATTTCCAAAATGCAAACTAATGGCTCTTTAGACAGGTATGAAGACTTTCCTCAGAGACCTTATAATCTAAACAGGTTACAAAGAGCCTGGGAGGTGCTGCACGCTCTAACCTTGCTGATCTCTTACATACCAATGATGATTGGCACTATATAACAACCTAAGTTAGATTCATAGGGTCCTAAACTTCTGCAAGAGCAGGAAGGTAATTGGAATTGGGTCATGACAGTAAAAACAAACAGTTTGAATATAATGCAAGAGATAAGAAGAAGCCAGATTTAAAAAAGAATGAGGAAAGTTCTGAGCAGTGAGCAAAGTGTATAATTTTGTGGAAGCATTTTGGATCATGTAAGGCTATATCTACACAACAGGTGCGATTGACGCTCTGAGATTGAGCCACCGGCGGTCAATTTAGGGGTCTAGTGAAGCAGATTGCTCTCTAGTTGATCCCTGTACTCTACCCCCAACAAGAAGAGTAAGGTAAGTTGATGGGAGAGTTTCTCCCATCAACCCCCCCGTGGTTTAGACCTCATGGTAACTCGACCTTAGGTACATCGACTCCAGCTACATTATTCCCGCAGCTGAAGTTGCGTAGCATCTGTCAGCTTACTGTGGTAGTGTAGACATAGCCTAACAGGCTGTAATAGAAGTTAGAAATAGGCCTGGGCAAGGGTTTTGTTCAATAGGTTTAGGTCAATAAGACTGGTCTTCCGCTAGGTCTTTAGGATTATTGCCCTTTTAATTGTAATTTGGGAACACTGGTATCAGGGACTTATGATATTTCAAGTGGGTTTGGAATTTACTGAAAAGGTTGCCTGTTTCTTCTAGTACTGAATACTGGATTTAGGTCCGAGTCACCACGCCTACATTCAGCACACCCACAAGCTGTGGAACTCTTTTCCAGAGGATGTTGTACAGGCCAGGACTATAATAGGGTTCAAAAAAGAACTAGATAAGTTGATGGATAATAGGTCCATCAATGGCTATTAGCCAGGATGGGCAGGGATGCAAAACCATGCTCTGAAGTGTCCCTAGCCTCTGTTTGCCAGAAGCTGGGAATGGGTGACAAGGGATGGATCACTTGATGATTACCTGTTCTGTTCATGCCCTCTAAAACATCTGGTATTGGCCACTGTTGGAAGATAGGATATTGGGCTAGATGGACCATTGGTCTGATCCAGTATGGCCGTTCCTATGTTCTTATGTTCATGGTCACTCACAGAATGTTGTGAGATTGTAATAATTTCATGTATTCACATGCAAGGACCGTGGGACTACAAGATAATTGTCATATGTATCAGAACCTTCAGCTTTAGAGAGCTTTTTTTTCATTGCATAGAAATCACCTTGAGATGAATAAGAAAATAAGCCAATCATATCTTATACACTTGGGTTGAGTCTACAGTTGTGTATTACCACTACTGGCTATTTCAATCAGTCATAAGGAGGATGGCAGCCCAGGCAAAGTTGTACCCATGCACACTTCATCCTGAGTGTCTGAAAAAATCTGTATAGTCAATAGGGCTCCTCAGTCAGCTATCCTACCAATAGAAACTTCTGTAGTATATCTGTGCAATAGGTTCAAATGTATCAAACACATGAGCAACCTCTGGCATTGAAAGGACACTGTCCTTGAAAGACCATTGAAAGGTCTTAACTGTGCATAAACAGTATGAGCAACTTGTGGTCTGTCACTAGCATGACATTATTGCTCCCCAAATTAATGAGCTGATATGTACCACACTGCTTTCTGTGTTAAGCTTCAATGCAGTTTGGAGTGGTGAAGTGCTCCTACCACTCATGCCCTGCCAGGGGTTTATCAGACTGAAATCCTTGTGGAGGGTTGAACTTTGATTTTTTTCTTTTCTTGTGGTGGTTTGCATTGAGCCAATTCTTACTCCATGTCACATGTCATTGGTAAAGAATAACAGAAAGAGTTGTTTTCTTCTAACACTGAACAAGGAGATTGCCACGTTGAAGAGGGGAAGAACTATCTGGCTGAAAATGATCCCTTATTTAATGGAAATTTGACAGGAGAATGGAGCCTCCCTATCTTTGCAGGGCACCCCGAATGACAGTGGAGATGGCAACACCTCATCATGTACAAATATGTGATCAAAGGCTGGAACCCACACAGTTACCCATTGGGAGGCTTCTGGGTAGGAAAGGCTGCCATACCCCAATGGAAGGTGTGCTTGGGGAAAAGGGACTTTTGATATCCTTCTCTCTGCCTCTTCCCAGCCACGCAAGGTGTTACTATATCCTCAGGTCTCTTGTAAGTCCCATTCCCCTGATGGCACCAGCAGAAGGGAACCAGAAATAGGAGCCATGGCGTTTGGAGCTGGGGAGTTTATGTAAATGAGCTTTTTCAGCTCTTAAAAAGCTTTGCAATTCCTGTGTGTGAAGCATGCGAATTTTTACCTTCATGTGCAAGAGCTGATTTGCATAGTAAGTTGACCTGGTTCACATTTGGTTTATATGCCCCAAAAGACTATGTACATTGTGGGGTGAACAGGGCCCCTGAAGGGGAACCATGTATAACTACATACAGTAGCATAACTATGATATCAGGCTAGCAGCTATTTTACAATTGGCAAAAAAAAAAAAAAAAAAAGGAGAGGGGAAGAGAGAGAGAGAAATGGAGGAGGAGGAGGAGACTGAGTGGTGTGAACTAATAGAGTAAGCATTCACTCCAATATACCTGTCTTCTTTTCCTTTAACTGTTCAGTCACCACAGCGCCTGGGTAAGCAAGAATTCCTTTGATTAAAACAACATATTTTGCACACTAGAAGCCAGATCTTCAGCTAGTGTAAATCAGCGTCGCTCCTTTGAAGTCAGTGGAGGTATGCCAATTTACATCAGCTAAGGATCTGGTTCCATATTTATTCCCATTTTTTTAGGAGATAAATTTATATGTTCATTGTATTTTGTACAGAGATTATTTAGATGCTATTGGCTAGCTCTATTGCTGAGCAGAAATATATCACAAAGAGAGCACATACATTCATAACAGGCAGTTAAATGTCTGTAGTCCTATTAAATAAAAAGAAAGGCACAAAATCTTATGCAATGGGTATTTTCTGTAAGCCTGTGCTTTTGAAAAATCTCTGTTGCTGTTCTATAAGGGAGTGGGGAGAGGGGGAGAGTGAGATATATGTATAGTATGTATTCCACCGAAAGTGTTTTGGACAGAAGGAAAAAAAATAAAGATCAGAGTTCAAATTAAACTGCCACGTCGTCTCTATACATGATCTGCTCATTATATATTTATTGTTTCTTGACTATTGAAAAATGATCATTATCACTGCTGTTTCCACTTGACTTTCAAAAATGAATGCAGGTTTCTTTTGCATTTTGGTTATATACTGTACATAAAATGATGAAACGTTCATATAGACAGCCAGCATTTCCCATTGAATTCTTTCCGTCTCCTTTTCTATATAGAGTAGGTAGGTGTAGCCAGAGCCTTTTTTCTTCTTTTGGCAAGAGGGCAAGCAAGTGGTTGTTTCAGCAATCAATGCCAGTGCCACCTATGAGTCAGCATGATGTATTTAATGCTCCATTTGTTAGAGGCTAAGTACATTACCCTCACAGTGCCCTAGTGGCTCAGTGCCAAGGGGCCCAAGTCTGGTCCCAAACCTGAATATCCCACTCCACGCTTCAGTGAACTGCTAGTTGTCTCTGGGACATCCATGATATCTAGGAATCCTTTTCTCTGTAAAATCCCAGGCCATCATTTCACCATTCGAGTTTGATATTATAAAATGTATATTTATTAGGATATTTTTCATTTCCTAGTCATGTCTCAAAAACAAGAATGAAAAATTAGACATTATTTTGAAGTGCAAATTTTTGTTTTTCATCATTTTGTACTAGAGCTGGGGTAAAAAAATATCAGTGTTTTGTAATACGGAGCACAGATCTGACATATCGTTCTCGATGTTCAGGGTTAAATTTAAATCTACATTGCCTGGTTACCAATCTCTGCAGTTGCACCCAGGCAGGACTAGGAAAGATTGATGATTGTGATTGTGAGATTAATCCTGTAATGTTTACAAGACTCCTGAGCTGAAACCTGGTTGGTCATATCATGCTAGCCAGAGAAGGCTGTTTGGCTTGCCAGGGTAATTTCTTCTGATGCAGTAAATAACTAGGCATAATGAAAATACTCTGATGTATTCTACTGCCTGATTGATGCTCTGCATGCGATACGGCAAAAGCAGTGCACTTCCTATCACAAATTTACATATACAAACCACCAGAAGAAGCATGATAATGTCAGCATCCTCCAGAAGCCCTGGGATGCTACACAATTTTATAGCAGTTATGAATTACTGTTGACCTTTCTGGCCTCTTATACCAGTATGCTAGACTCAAGCATATTGAAAGTCATCAGTCTGAAGCAGTCATTCTTTACATAATTATGGCTATTTTTGTGTGGGAGGACAGTGTTTCTTTTACTGTTAAAAATTAGCATTAAAGAATATCACTGCTGTGATGCAATGGCAAATCAGTTGTTTTAAACACATATTTTAATAGAAGCAGAAAAAATGATACTTTAAATTCTTCATATGATTTCAAAAATGCAAACTAAACCAAAAATGGACATTCACAATTTAACATGTAATGAAATAGCATAGCTAGCTGGATGCTTTCAACACACACTCTTAATTTTTTAAAAATAGAGTGGGTTAAAAACGTATTAGTACTTTGCACAACCATTTAAACTAGATTGTCTTGCTGGATTTTGCAAGTCTAAAATGAACAGGAAATTGTCTGTACTGGTATAAAAGTCTGTCAAGTACCAGTGTAGCTTAAATCTTTGAAATCATGTAGATGCATTAGTTTAAGAAGCTTCCATATTTCATACTAAATATTTGAATAATCAGGCTTTCAGAACATCACTAAAACACAGCTCCTTATTATCATTTGCATTTTAATGTCCTTAAAATTATTACACGAAGGGAAATGTTTTTGATACATTACAGCATTTCCTCTAAATGTGTGATTATGTTAATGGGTTTTCAATCAGTATCCTAGCCTGACACCATAAGAAAATTTATGCAAAGTTCATACCCTGTCAGGGCCTTTAATCAGGACCATTTATTAGACCCCTGCCTTCTTTGATGGTTGCTGCTCCCTTTATTAAATATACTGACTTGGCCATCTGAAGAAAAGGACAATAAAAGGTTACTGGGGATGAAAGCATGAATGCTATTTGCTCATGTTTCCTTTACAGACACTTCTTCAATAATTAAGGAAGGGCTTTCTTTGGCCTTTTAGGCGTTTGAAGTGCATATCAAACATAACACTTAGTTCTTGTTTTTATGGAATGTTTAATACACAGATTTACTCTTCAGCACAAGTAAACTAACTTAGAGATTCCTAACAGAAGGCATTTAAGCAATAATTTTCATGGGAAATTTCAACAAGGTATAATATTTACTGACAGTCACTGTATTTTCAGCCAAAGAAATTAGACTTATTTTAATACAGAAACAAATATTAAAATAAAGGTTCTTTCTCCTCCTCCCCTTCTTTTGGTCATGGTTTTTTGTTTGTGTTTCCTTATGAGTACCTTAGCTTAGCAATGGCATCACTGATTTTGATAAAACAGCTTTTAATAACCGCAATGTACCCCTTACCCTCTGACATTAACATCAGTTATGTTACACAGTTAGTTAATATGCTGCTTACAAATTTATACAAGAGTTGGAATTGGCATGAATTACACCATTTTTTTCCCTAGGATTACATGCAGAGAAAAACACAACAAACAGAAGCTAAGTAGTATTGACAACCTAGGGTTTGGATACAAATTCAATATGAGAAACCAGACTCACTTCAATGAAATACAAATAAACAACAAATTCTGTTTTAACATGTCTAAATAGGTAGTGGGTGACTGACAGGCTTGGGTCTCATAGGAAAGCCATTAGTAGAGCATTTGATAGGAAAGCGTTTGATTTGAATGCAAGTTGAGTTTCCCCTCAGGGGGTGATCTGAGTGGTATACTGGGGATTCACAGGCGCCCTTTGCACTAGAAAATGCCTGCTGGGCTGTATCTTGGTAAATGAAATTTGTGAGTTCCCCTAATACTAACAAGTATATAACTATATCATCTGTTTAGAAGGCATGCTAATTATATTGGTCCACTGATGTTCATTTTCTCTTTCTGCAAAAAATATATTAAAAAGTTTTAATAATGAGCACCTGGGTCAATTCTATGTCCAGCCTAAAAAATTACTTCATTAGTTTAATTATCAATTTTTATTGCTCTGAAAAAGGAATTCATTATTTTTCCCCACAAGCCATTGGTAAATGTTCAGTGGAAAGATAACATTCCAGCAAGAAATTAGTTACATAAACAATGATCTGATCTGGAGAGTGAAGTTTTAAACTAAGTAAATTTAAATTGAACAGTTATTTGAAGTGCTTTTCCATATATTGAGTTACCATATTTATTAAACCCTCTTAAGTAACACTATTTTGTATCTTAGCTTGCTAATCATCATTGTCCCCATTATGCATTTGCTGTAAAATTATTAATATTTAAATTAAATGAGAGTTTAGATGTATATAAATATACATTTTGACTAATTAAACAGTTCTATAAACTATATGTTAATATTATTTTCAATAGTAATATAGTTTTAATAAATAATTCTATGAGTGGAGACTTGGCATTTATTGTAGATCAGAAGTTTCCAGGGAAAAAAAGTTTGAGGTATAAACCATTACACTAATATGAGGCCCAATTGTTTATTCCTACCCACCCAATATTTGCACTGATTTCTCTCATGACTACTGAATGTCTAAGGAATACAGGATCGGGTTCTAAATAAGTAAACAGGGTACTGAAGAGTTAATCCTCAGAGATGAAGCTCTGAGTTAGTCATTGTTTATGACTGAAGAATGCTGCCAAGGATAATCTTGGTAAAAGAACCCTTCAATATGAGTATTATGTTTAATTGCATGCATGTGTTTCTGATCTATCTCATCAGTGTTAAGCATCATTTTATCTGACTTTCTCTTTATCTGCACAAAGAAGCAGGCAGACCAAATGAACCCAGTAATGCCTGATAGTTTGAAAACAGAATGCACGGTATGCAGCATAAAGGACATCAAAGAAAAATATAACAGGACCTCACTATTAGTTTTTCTATTATAAAGCACATTGCTATCAAGTAAAAGATACTATTCCTTTTGACATATATATTTTTATAGACTGGAATATACATAGCTGAATTAGTAATTAGTTAAAAACATTATTTTCCCCTCTAGTGCTCTAGGCAAATGAAAATAAAAACTATACTTCTTATAGTAAGGAAAGCAGGACATTAATTCTTATCAAAAATAGTTTTTTGGTTTATGACATAGTGAACTATGTGGATTACCTGTATAGATAAGGTGTAAAGGCATTAAAAGGCATAAGGTGACTTCTGAGCATATATAAATATATACAGTATAATGTTAAATATATAGCTGTGGTTGTATATATAGCTCATGCGCATGCACACACATTCTGCATATGTTAGGCCTTTCTAGGAAAGAGGCAAACAATATAGATGAAAATCAGCATCTGCAAAAGGCAGCAATCCCATGATTCCATCTGAGCCAATCACTTAACATATCATTCATAATGCTAGCTTGCTCCCATCATCCTCACCCTGTCAGCAGCATCTTTCTTCATTTTCTCCTGCTTCTTAGTTCCAAGAAAGTGGAACCACTGTATCATTTACTGTCCACGACCTAAACTGCTGATTTAAGGACTGATTTTTTATTTTCCATAATGTCCTATAATATTCTCTTTGCTTATGATAAAAGTTTAACTTCGAGAAAGACCCTAGATAATTATGATATTGGAAATATGACAGAGAGCGAAAGAGAAAATTTAGCCCTCTCTCATTATATCAATCTTAAAGTATTTTTAAAGGCTTTCTAAAATGCATATTTGGTCTATAAACCCTTTCCCCTCCTTCAAGATCATACAATCACCTTAAGGGGAAAAACTTAAATGACAGCTCTTATATATGTCCAAGGAACTCTCTCAAAGCATAAAAAGAAATGTTACTCTTTTTTTATTTCTCTAATGAGAAGCATGATGTTTATTAACCATATTTAAGAATGTTGATAGTTCCATTGTTTTTAATAATGATTCCTAAAAACAAACATAGGTTTTTCCCCCCTGTTTTTTCCATATTATTATTATTATTATTATTATTATTATTATTTACAGTGGGCTGTGATGACTCTCTGTCTTAAAACCTAATCACTAGTGCCTATTAAATTTGGGTGTCATATGTTGCTGGAGGTAGAACTGATTATCATAGTGAATGAAATACTTGTTTGGTGTATTCCCAGAGGGCAAAAAGTCATTCTTCAAGGTGATGCATCTCATTTGAGGAATACATTAACAATTGAAGGCAGTTAAAAATACATGTGAGCTCCCTCTGAGGTTGACCACATATATTTACTGACTGACTCTTGCCTCATTCAGGGAAGAAAACTGTGATATGGAAGGCTGGTTTCTGCAACACATGAAACCTTAATTTACAACTCTGATGTGGCAAGTAGATCATAGCTGCTTAGAAAATATTTAGGATTTAACGCTCTGTATGGGTTTTAGATGTCTTTTGTGTCTTCGAAGGTTAGAGAAAAAGTATGTGAAAAGATAAGGCTCAACAGCATTAAAGGTCAAGTTTGTGATTGAAATTAACTTCTCATTTCAAGGTTGCATTATAAAATAAAGAATAAGATAGATGCATTTTTGAAACCATGCAACCATGCTGAGATTTGCCGTGAAAAGTTTTACACAAAGAAAGCAAGAGATGGACTACTTGAAAGTCAGCATTATTGCTACAAAAGACCAGGTTAACAGAATAATTGCACTAATTATAACAGCACCCTCAGAAGAAGCAGTGTTACGTAGGATATCTTATGTAATAATGGAATTAACAACATATTACCATCAAAATACTATGTTTTCTCCAAATTCATTTTCAAAGCAGTATCCAATAATTTAATACCAACTAAAGGAGGGACAAAAACAAATCCAAGAAATACAAATTGTTCGAGTTCAGTTGAATGATAAGAATGTGAAATACAAAGTATAATTCAAGGGTAAATAAAGAAAAAATAATTTAGTATTCGGGTCTATTCCATTCCGAAACTGTACTCTGCATAAGACAACTGTACTCTTCCCTGTATCTCTTTATGTCTTTGAACAAAGGCATTTGATTTTCAACAGGTACAAATATTTTGCTTTTTCTTCATAAAGGAACACCAGTGGAGTATCAGTCTCCATTGTGGCAAGAGAAGTCAGGAAAAAACAGAGGACTGCAGGGAGAAAAAACAAAGAGATCATCTCTGAACCTCTTCTCCCCTCACTCTTCCCCCTCACCCCCACAAAAAGAGTCTCAATGAAAGGACTAGGGAGTTTCATTGTGCAATCTATTAATATATAAATATATATATATACAACTCACTCACGTCTACAAAAACATAGACGTGGGAGCATATGCATATCCATACATGTGTGAGATGACATAACCATGAAATATACATAACTATAGAAACCAGGGTTGAGAAAAAAATCATGTGCTCAAATTCTCTCGTCTCCTTCCCAAATTCTGTTATAGAGAGAGGAGTTCAGATTTAGAGCACCTAAATCCTAACCAGCACTATGATTTTAGTTCTGGGTCATAATTCAAACCATTTTCAGATACTGGCTGAAATCTCATGAGATCAGCTGTTCTCATGGTATTTCTGCCCATACATAGAATTATAAGATCTTATTTTATTGTAAGATATCACCTACACGTGTTGAAATACTGGTAGAACAATTATGAGATTTCAGGATAGAGATTTTTGGGGAACAGCAACATATGAAGGGGCACATTGGGGGACTTAAAGATGGAGAAGGTATAAGAAGAGTGAATAGAAACAGGATTCTAGCAGAGAAACCCCCAGTGACAGTCAGGATCCTCTATTTAGTCTGTGATCTGAATTTTTACACAAGGAATCCGGTACTGGGCCTGAGAATTTTGAAGTGATACAACAACTCTCATATGGAGTCTGGGAACCCAGCAGCCTCACAGAAAATATGAGTCTGGAAATCTTGAAAACTCTTCTGTTAACACTGAAAATCTATGAGTTACACAGAAAATCCTGGTTTTTGTCTGATAATACAGAACTTGTCAATGCAGTGGAGATGTTATAAGGTTCAAGAGAAAAAGGAAAGAATTAAGGCAACTTTGTGGTCCATCATTAGGCAACCTCCATTTTTTCTAATGCATATTGCATCAGCTGGAGAATTTGAGGACATCAGTGGAGGACATTTGCACAGTTCAGTTTTCCAAAATAACAAATTCAGCTTCCAAATCAATTCAGAATCTTCACCTTTTAAACATGTCACTCACTGATACATACTGAATGTACATGTGGCTAAGAAAGTAGGAGAAGAACAGCAGTAAAATAATGCAAACCAGTTGAACTCACTCCTCATTTTGCCTTGACTAAATTGGGAAGCGAGCACAATGTCAAATTTCTGAGAGCAGTCTCTAATTTTGGATGCCTGAGTTTTGGGGTCCTGTTTAGCATTTGATGCGATCTGAGTAGACCACCACTTCCTACTGGTGAGTTATCACATGCTCACAGTAGCTGTAAATTGAATCCCCAATGTACCAATACATTCGTAGACGTCAGTGATTTCTTAATCTGATTAAAATGCCTTGTTTCAATCTTAAATTCAAATATACTTCCTCCCACCCCCACTCAAGGAATCCTGTACTGGGCCTGGGAATCTGGAAGTGGTCCAACGAATCTCATATGGAATCTGGGAACCCAGTCGAATATTTTATTGAACTGATTACTATCTTTCTATTTCTAGAGCACCTTCACCATGGCACCTCTGCACCAAACACCATCTTATCTGCTCCTCCTGTGTTTTATTCCAAGAAAATTCCTAGGAAGGACATATCTAGGGGAAAGCAGATTTACAGTTTTGTCACTGTCAGCTAAAGGAAGGCCTTTGCAAAGAGGTGTGCCTCACACTTGTTCTAAAGCATGAACTCATACTTACAGCGTGTGGCAAAGAATTCAACTGGTGTGGCCCCATCACTGGGATATATTTTAAATTGCTTCCTTCCAAAATTGCAGCATATTTTGTTTTGTCATTTCAAAACTCCAGCCCATTTCTACAGCCATGGTTGTGCTACAGTTTTTTTCTTAAGATAGTATTGCTAAATATTTTTCTGCAAGTGCAGGCTGCAAACATGAGCTTTCGTAAATAGAGGTTTCACATGCCATGAACAGTTCTATTCATAATGCTTGATCTAGGAATTGCCCCAAAAGACACATTCCTGCCAACTTCTTCAGAGCTGCTATGTACTCAGAGAGGTTTACTCCTTCTAGATGAATTAATTCGTTTTGTTTTTATCGTTCTGCAAAAATATTTGTTTTGGGAACAATTTCAATTTCACGAAGCTGAAACAATTTTGAGCCAAATCAAATAGGAAGAAAAATTTAATCAGAAAAATGTGAATGATAATTGAGAATTGCTTAAGATTACTGTACTAGATGCCACAAATGCCACAATCCAAGAAGAAAGGTGTATTGGTTAAAAAACTAACCTGATTTAGAAGAAAAGTGAAGGCAAAGGGAAGTGAAGGCAGATATAAAAAATACAATAACATAGCAAATAGAAGAAAGGGAAAGTTGATAGTAATGAATATAAATCAGAAATTGGGAATTATAGAAAATTGATAAGGGAAGCAAAAGGACACAAGAAGAACTCTATGGCTAGCAGAGTTAAAGACAATAAGAAGGAGTTTTTAAAGTATATTAGGAACAAAAAAATCCTATCAATGGTATTAGTCCATTACTGGAAGGAAATGCTACAAGTATCAATACTAATGCAGAAAAAGCAGAAATGTTCAATAGGATATTTTTGTTCTGTATTAGGGAAAACAGATGATTTAGTCATATATGGTAACACTCTTTCAATTCCCCTAACTCAGGGGGATGTTAAACAGAAGCTACTAAAATTAGACATTTTTAAATCGGCAGGTCTGGATAATTTGTATCCAAGAGTTTTAAAAGAGTTGGCTGAGGAGCTCATTGAATCATTAATGTTGATTTTCAATAAGTCGTGGAACATCAGGGAAGTTACAGAAGAATGAAAGAAAGCTAATGTTCTGCTAATATTTACAAAAGGTAAACAGAATGACCTGGTGAGTTTTAGACTTGCAAGTCTAACATCAATTCCAGGGAAGAAAAGGGAGTGTTTGATAGAGCACTAAATTAATAAAGAATTATAGAATGGTAATATAATTAATGCCAGTCAACATGGGTTTATGGAAAATAAATTTTGTCTTAACTTGATATCTTTTCTGATCAGATTATACATGTATTAGAGTTGATATAATATACTTGGATTCAGTAAGCCATTTAACTTGGTACCACATGATGATTTGATTTAAAAACTAGACTATAATGGCACACATTAAATGGCTAAAACTCTGGATAACTGATAGGTCTCAAACATAATTGTAAAGAGGGAATCATCATTAAGAGGGTATATTTCTAGTGGGGTCCTGCAGGGATTGGTTTTTGGCCCTGTGCTACTTAAATTTTTTATCAGAGACCTGGAAGGAAACATAAAATCTTCACTGATAAAGTTTGCATAAGACACAAAAATTGGAACAGTGATCAATAATGCAAATGACAGGTCACTGATACAGAGTGATCTGGAGTGCTTGGTAAGGTGGGCTCAGGCAAACAATTTCTGTTTTAATATGGCTAAATGTAAATATATATCTCTAGGAACAAAAAACATAGGCCATACTTACAAGATGGAGGAGTCTATCCTGGGAAGCAGTGATACTGAAAAAGATTTGCGGGTTGCGGTGGATAATCAGCTGAACATGAGCTCCAAGTGCAAAACTGTGGTCAAAAGGCTAATGCAATCCTTGGATGCTAACACAGGGGAATCTTCAGTAGGAGCAGAGAGGTTATTTTAATTCTGTATTTGGCACTGGTGGGATAATTTCTGGAATATTGTATCCAGTACTGGTCTCCACAATTCAAGAAGGATGTTGATAAATTGGAGAGGGTTCAGAGAAGAGCCACAAGACCGATTAAAGGATTAGAAAACATGTCTTATAGTGATACTCAAGGAGCTCAATCTATTTAGTGTCACCAATACAAGATACAGGGATGATTTGATTACACTCTATAAGTACCTACATGGGGAACAAATATTTAATAATGGGCTCTTCACTCTAACAGAGAAAAGTATGAAACAATCCAATGGCTGGAAACTAAACAAATTCAGACTGGAAATAAGGTGTAAATTTTTAACACGGTACATAATTAACCATTGGAACTTGCCAAGGGTCATGGTGGATTCTACATCACTGACCATTTTTAAATCAAGATTGGATGTTGTTCTAAAAGATCTGCTCTGGGAATTATTTTGGGAAAGTTCTAATTGTCCTGTGTTATAAAGAGGTCAGACTAGATGATCACAATAATTCCTTGTGCCTTTGGAATCTATCAATCTAGGAACATAGTATCTCCTCAAAACATCATGTTTTTTGTTCAGTTTCTGAAGTGTCGGTCATTACTCAGTAAGCTTTTCTCCTAACTATAGTCAAAGGTACTTCCGTATGTTCTTCTGCAGTACAAATTCATAAGGAAAGTTTTTTCTTATTTTTACCAAATGCTGCTATTTCAGGAGTTCTCTTCTAGATGAGCTGATTTTCTCATGTATTTTACCCAATGCGATTTTTCTCAGAACAAATTGAAAAGCTTCTAACCGATCCAAACCAAAGTATTCTCTTTTGTGTACAGAAGAACCATAAAACCCCCACTAAAAGTTCTTTGACAAAATATTTACTTTTATTTAACAAAAATTCCAAAGAGATGCAACAGCATTCTAAGAAGTGTGTAAACCAGCACCCATCTGAGCAGCTCTTTACACAGAGACACTTAAATAAATGAGCAAGTACACTGTACCACAGATTGCAATGATGTTTTGCTTCTGAGTGTTCCCAGAACTCTTGAGCCAGTAGGAACATAGGACTAACCTTGACCTAACCTGTCCTTGCAGTTTCTCCCCTCTGCCTCCCTGTTACTCAATCACTCTTACCTCTCACTCTCTCTGCCCATCACACATGCTACAAGCCCCAGCTCCAACTATGCTGCCTTCTCTCCCCAGCAACTTTTCCTCCCCTTCTGCTCTCTCATAGTGGACAATGTCCCACCCACCTTTCCTTCTCCCCTCCATCAATCTCTCTCCTTCCTTCCCTGGCCAAGTAGGGCCTAACTCCAACCAGTCCCCATTCAAACTTCAAGTCCCTCCCTGCACAGCTGTTTAGGGCTACTGAGATCCAAAATTCATTACTTTAAATTTTCTCACAGTGAAATCCACCACAAAGTCACAGATTACAGCTGTAATAAAAGTATATTAATGATAATCTGTGGTGGCGATGTATCATTTGGATACCACTTAACAGAGCTGTATTTTGAAGCAGGCAGGAAGGTTAATCTTCCTGTCCTGCTTGTGAAGTCATATCTGGAGACACCATTCTACGGATGACATTAAAAAGGCAGCCACTATAGACTAGCAAATCCTGATCCAGGAGCATACTCAGGCCTGCCTACTGCTTCAGTCCTGTGAGGAGACTCCCTCAGCAGCAACCATGAACCGCAGCTTTTTTATTTTTCTCTGGAGTCCAAAACTATTTCCCCAATCACCATAGTCTTTGGTTTATCTGAGAGCTGACACTGAGGAGAAAGAAGTGCCCCTCTTTGACATATTTGCTTAGCGGTCTCTTCAGATGATTGACAGCCAAAGAGCTCAGCCAAGAGCATGGCAAGGGGACAATCAGTGCAGAGGTGCAGTATTTCTGAGGTAATTATTATTATTATTATTATACGTTATGTGTATTACAGGAGTACCAGATTAGGCCCCAAGGTACTGAGCACTGAACAAACACATACAGTGGGAGAAGAGCCAGTCTTGCCCCCAAAGAGTTTACAATCTAAACTGATGACAGAAAAAAAGTTGGAAAGGCCAGCAGAGATGCAGTGACTCACCCAAAGTCCCCCAGCAGGTTAGTGAGAGAGCCAATAATAGAAACCAGGGCCGCTGAACCTCATTCAGTGACCTGTCCACTGGATCTCACTGCCTCTAGGTACACCAGTTGAGCAGCTGGATATAGGGACCTACCACCTCCTCCCCTCCCAATAATAAAGAACCCCAACCCACCAGGGCAGTTGGGGTAGGAGAAGAATACAGCAGAGCTGCATTTGACCCTCTCTCCCCTCCAATTAGCTTTACTGGGGTTAGCATGCCTGGACTGAGTTCCTTGATTTCAGGACCCCATGTTGGGTCCCCAGAGATTACTCCTCTTTGATTGCTGCATAATTTCCACAGTCCATGTGTAGGCATGGCAGAGGTACCAGTGGATGAGGTCATGTTGGATGAACTCCCTGGCCCCTTCTGGAGATGCAGTGGGTCCCCGGGCAGAAGCTTGACTATCATCAGGATTGGTCAGCACATCCCAGACCTTCCTTACAGGTGAAGAAAAGGCCCAGGAGCCCCTCAGAATAAGAGTCAATGAAACATTTCCTTAAAACTTTGTAAATCACACAATACAGTGTATAATCCTTTAAGAAGAGGATCAATAATATTTATGTGATGTATCTATTTGTGAAATGCATATATATATGCACTTACAGGAATATTCTTTACCATGTGAAACTTCTTGGTGCATTATCCTGTGCAGCCTAATGCTTTGTGATGTCTTCAAAAATTTCCCATGTTTGAATTATCTTTGTAATATTGGCTGACTCTATTGTATCCCTTTTAGAAGCTGTGTATCCCAAGAGGCAATGCCAAAAGAATTCCTTTAAATGAGGGGAAAAGACATTAATAGTCACAGAAAAAGAAAAAAAGAAGTCTCACTTTACCTAGAAAAAAGTGCAATCCCGGAACATGACATTTGTGGGGAAATGGCCCTAATCATTTTTTTATGAACGGAGCTTTTTATTTGATAGTAATAAAAAACCCAATTAGAAATAAAACCTTGGTTTCTTCTCAGGCTAGATGTGACAGGCTAGATAGGTAATATTTATACTATACATGTGTAAGCACTGACATTCACTCATTCATAAAGCATTTCTGAATACTTTAAAGAAATCTGCTCCTTACAAATACCAGATTTATGAATTATTTGCCAAATTCTGAATCAGATATTGTTATTCAGAATGATAGCATGATGCACAAAAGGACATGGCCCAAATAAATAACCTGCAGCAACAATAAACAATTTAAAGTGAAAAGTCCCTCTTTGTAGATTGGAGATTTAAAAAAACAAAAACAAAACTATAGCTTTTTTCATTGTACAACCATGTGGTTAATGCTAAGCATGCAGGGTATTCATGAAGGAAGGAACTCTGACAGTTTTCTACTTTGTACACTATTTTAGAATAACTTAGCTTGTGTAACTTATACACGTATTATTTTCAAATGATAGAGATATCCAAATGAGTCAAGGTTATTTTACCATTTAGCTTACATGTGAAAATCAATAGATACGCTTTCTCTTTAGCTTTGAGTCAAGTTCAGACATGTTAGAAGCTGGGGGACTTAAAGTTTATTTGCGGTCCTATCATATACAATAAAAATCTCGAGAGGGTTATTCTGATTTTACCTTTGCTTGACCTCAAAGTTTTACTAGTTTGAGGTTTTAGGATGTCAAATATATGTCATGCCTGACCTTCTATTGTCAAACTGTTCTCAAGATATTGTATGTAAACGTGTCTTTTAAGGTGAGTAGCAACACATTTTCCAAGTCTTGAGGTATGAAATGAAATGCAGATTTCTAATTAGCTGATATAGCTCTGAACTACACTGCGCAAATACATATTTGAACAAGGAGATTGAAATATATAGCTTAAATATGTCGGACTCTTAAATCTTATTTTTCCTTTTCTGCCCAATGAAAGGAAATACTGTCGTTAGAGCACATACTTGCCTCACCAGGCATACCGCTTTGGCATATCCCATGGTGGTGCTGGAGTCAGTTTTCACCTCTTCCCTCCAGTCTATTGGGCAGCCTACGCAGGAGTACTGGCTGGTCTGTAATGCCTGTAACACTAGATCTCAGATTAGCAGTACTCCCCATCAGATTTTCTGTAGGGAATATATGGTTTCCATAAGGAACAAAAGCACATTCCCCACGGTGACTGGCTCTCTCAAAATGGTCTTGCAAACCCCTCTGATACGTGCAAAGTAGACTCAGAAATACAGCCTCCATCCAAGAATTCAGCCTATTTACACAGGTAGTAGTCATGGAGGCAATTATTACCACTTGTGACTGACCTCCTTCCCACCCTGTCCTTCCTGGATGGTAAAAGAGAGTAGTGATCCGAGACTGTCAACACCTTCTTTGATTAAAGGAATCTACATCCCTAGTCCAAACAGTACTAAAGAAACCATGGTTTGACACTAGAGAGGTTTAAAGCTACTGCCAAGTTTCTGATCCCCTGTTTCTAAGCAAGCCAATTGAGAATCTAGCAAAATCTTCACTGCAACACCACCTGTCAGCTGCCAGAATTCTGGATCCTTTTCACTCAGGCTTCAGCCCATGAAAATATTTGTTGCTTTGATGGATGACCACCTCTTGTCCATAGACAAGGGAAGTACATTCATACTCATACTGCTGGAAAGCTCTGCAGTGATAGCTATTGTTCATGACCAAATACTCTTGTTTTGCCAACAAAAAGCTCCAAAAGTGAATGGAAGAATCCTGGAATGGCTCAGATCCTTCCTCTCAGAGTGAACCCACCGGGTGGTTATGGACACCTTCCAAAGCCCTCACCTGCAGCACCGAACAAGGCTAATAGTATTATCTATACAAAGCCTTTGGGAGGTAACCCAGGTCAGCATGCAGATGTCTACATCTCCTTCACATCAGACAGAAACAGCATCAGTTCCCAGCTTTCTGAATGCCTAGGCAAAATCGGCACTTTGGTGAAGAGCGGCTAAAGCTGATTCCAGGAAAGATCAGTGGGAAGGATGCAATCAAAGGAGGGAAGCACCATGAAGAACTTGCCTCCTCTAAGACATCCTAACTATCAAGGGCACCTGCCCTCACATTGTTAAGTTGGTCTGCAGCTCCAAGGCCCTTTTGAACTCCTTAATGCTCTTGGATGGGGCTTCTCTCACATATCAGGGTGTCATCTAATCAAGCACATTTTATTAGCACATCTTCAAATCTGACAAAAACACAGATCTCTTTGAAAGTATTGGAGGGAGCTCAAAGCCTTGCAGCAAAGTACTTCTACTCCCCAGAGCTGTGCTGATCTTACAGCAGAGTCACAGATGTAGTGACAGAGGGATGAAAATAGAGAGTTCTGATGTTTCATCCAGCTGGTGTAGAAAATATTGGCAATATTTACCCTGTAAGATTATTACAGTGTGTGCAATATAACTTGTGAGTGCTACACATTCAGGGAACAATTAAAAAAAACAAACTGTGGACAGGCAGCTCCCTCTTGCTCCAAGATTCCCTGTTCTGCCGCTAGTATAGAAGCGCCTCTCTGCTCTCTCAAATTATTTTGATCTTTCCTCTTTGCTGCAGCTAATGCTGCTGCTCTCTTCCTGGCTGTTGGGTTGGAGCTCCTCCTCCATTGGCAGATGGCTCCTTTGGACACCAGCTCCTTCCATGTTGCTGGGCCTCCTCCTGCTCTTTGGTAGTGGCTCCTCTGGGGGTCTCTCTAGGCAATGTTGGCTTCTCCTTGTTCTTCCTCATCACTGTAGGCTCAGGCAAGCTGTCCTGCTGCTTGTGGAGTACAGCAGCCCTCGCTATGTCTAGCCGTGCGCTGGAGCAAAGAGGACACCTGAACCTCTCTGGTGAGGGCTGATTTCTGCTGGAGAAGAAGCCTGCCCTGCCCAGTTACTGTGGGGCTCTCCCAGCTATAGGCAGATGCTGTTCTAGGCTCCTCGCTTCTCTTCAGTGGAATTGCTGACATACCAGGAGTCTTCTTCTCCCTGGCAGCATCTCCGTGACACTAAATAGTGGCAGCTGCTCCATCCTGCTGAAAAACCTAGGTGTTGATGTCTTCTTATTAGGGCTTGTGACTACCAACACCCTCTGCTTGGCTTCCTGCACATGGTCAACTGCAACTGTGGAGATGGGCTGGTAGCAACCTTAGCTGCTGAAATCATGTACAAATGCACTGGAACTCAGGGTGCCGAGGATCACAGGGCAAACACCACTGTGTCAAAGCCCTTCATTTTCTGCATGTAAAAGTCAGGCTGGCATT
Source organism: Mauremys mutica (assembly GCF_020497125.1). Lineage (NCBI taxonomy): Eukaryota > Metazoa > Chordata > Testudines > Geoemydidae > Mauremys > Mauremys mutica. The sequence goes on from NC_059073.1 coordinate 56,931,465, forward strand.
AGGAGGTAGCAAGCAGGGCAACTGCCCAGGGCCCCACGCCACAGAGAGCCTCGCAAAGCTAAGCTGTTCAGGCTTCAGCTTGAGGCTCAGTTGGCAGGGCTTGGGGTGGTGGGGCTTTGGCTTTCTGCCCTGGACCCCAATGAGTCTCATGCTGGCCCTGCTTGGTGGACCCCCAGAAACCTGCTCACAGCCCCCCAGGGGGCCTCAGACCCCTAGTTGAGAACTGCTGCAGTATTCTCTTTTTCTATTTAGGTATTTTCCATGGCAGAAGATGTGAAGAATATTTAAAAAAATACAATGCAAAACATCCCATATAAAAGTTTAGAGAATTAGACTGCAGCATTCCGAAAACATAACAGAGCCTTGGGCAAAAAAGACACATTACGTAACTATTTAAAAACCTCAGCATTGTCTGTACAATAAATACATAGCATACATGGAGGCATTTCTTGGCTTGACTAAGAGGAATGTTATCTGCAAGATGTTAAGGAATCACCCACCTCTTCCAGCATCCCAGACCATGACTTGTGGCTTTAGTACATGACTCCATCCTGGCCAGGCCTCACATCTCATGACAACAATGGACTGCTGACTGCTGAGTAGTCACAAGGCCAAAGAAACTAAGATTGTGCTGTGCTGGGCCTGTAATGAAGTGTAATATTTTTGCCTCTTTTCTAACTAGAAGTATGAGTGCTTTCAGTGATACAGACAGCACGAGAACTGCAGATGCTACTTTTCAGGGTGGAGAAGCTCCTGGATTACCTGACACATGGATGAAAGCAGCTGTGCTCTAGTATACTGAACATGGGGTAAAACATGCCAGGCTTCTATTGCCAACTCTGCCATTGACTTTGTCATAGTGTCTCTTTACCTCTGTGTGCCTCCTTTATCTGGTGGTTTAAAACAATATAGCTGGAACAGTACTTTGAGATCCATGGATGAAAAACATTACAGAAGGGCAATATATTGAAGATATTTATGGGAAGGCTTTTCAGACAGTTTATACATCTCAACCAGGGATGAAGGTTTCATGCAATGGCAAGTTTTCTGTTTCATGTTACTCTCTGTCATGCAATAGAAGATTGTGTCTACCTGACAAAATATTTTAGCCCTTTTTCACTGTGTGGTTTTTCACTGTGTGGTGGAAAAATGCTAGTGCTTGGTTAACCCTAGCACTTACATTATTATATCTACACCACTGCTCAAAATAGGTAGCAATATTCTTAGCATAGGCAAAGCGAAAAGGTGCACTAGGGCAGGGTTGCAGGTCTTTGCAATTCACTGATGATGCCCAAACTCCTGGTATCTCTTGTAGGAGTAGTATTAAAAAGAGGGCCATAGTGAGTACTGGTTTATTCAGACCCCAGCGATCCAATAACCTTTGAATCTAAAATAGGGTGACCAGATGTCCCGATTTTATAGGGACAGTCCCAATATTTGGGGCTTTTTAAATATGGGCTCCTATTACCCCCGACCCTTGTCTCGATTTTTCACACTTGCAGTCTGGTCACCCTAATCTAAAAGTAATATTTACCATTTGCTCAGTTAATTATGGTAAATAATATTTCTTAATCTCTCTCTTTTCTTTGAATTTTCAGGACTATATCCTCCATGGAGTTTATGGATCTGCAGTCACAGTGTCATCTAAGGTCCAAGAAACAGGCCATCAGACTGAGATCATAGCTAAGCTAGTGCATCTGCATTAAGATGGGAATTTACATATGTTATGGATGAATTGCTTCAAGCATTGGGCTTCTTGCATTTCTGATCAGACACAGATTCCAGTAAGTCGCTCAAGGAAGAACAGGTTGGTATGTGGGACACTGAGGAGTCCTCTGCTCTGGCTAATGCAGGACCATTATGCTGCTCAAACAGTGATTCCTTTGCAGTAGCCTGATATGACCTCAGCTGGGTCTGATATGGAGCACCAAGCCAGCCAATGTGGACCATGCCAGAAATATGTTTACACAGAGGAGGCTACAGTTTTACTGTATTTGTGGAAATTGTCATCTTGCACAAAAGGATCACTGACAGTTTCTTTAGTATGTTTCGGAACAAACAACTGTCCACCAACCTGATGCAGAAGCTGACAAGTTTTGGACAAACATCTATCTTATCAAGGTTAGAGCAATTCATAGATAGCCAGCAAAGATGTGTGTGTGTGTCTGAAGAGAAGGATAGTGTGGAGGACCAATTTAAGGGAGATTTCTAATGTTGCCTTCTGGCAGGAGTTCAACGTAGCACTGGTGGATGGGTTTACCCTTTATCTTATCCCAAACCCAAGCAGAAGGCTGGGAATGAGTGGGCCACCACTTACAGTGAAAGGTAAACATTGTATTGGATTTATTATGAAGCACAGATTTAAAGCATCCACCCTTTGGGCCTCTTTGTGCAAGGAAGCAGCTGTCGGGGGAGGGAGCATTCAGCTGGGGACAAATCCCAAGGAGCATGGGCCATGGTGATTTCATGAGTGTGAGGAAAGAAGAGTTACTAGACAGACTATAGAAGGAACCGCATGAGATAAAATTTCTGTTGGGTAACAAAGTTTCAGGTTTTATCTTTAACAGCAGCTGAGGCCATCCCTTTATGAAAGAATTAATGTGGAGTCTGTTTCACTAGCCTACAGTTGCAGCATCAGGCAGCTTTTTGTAAGAATTTATTATCCCTTTAAGATTCTGTGTACATCCGTTTCAGAGACTCATTTTCATTCATTAATCTAAAATGTTTTGCACCTTCAAATCCCTCCTCCAATCACTCCTTTGCCGAGATGCCTACAAAAAACTTGACAACAGGCTGCTAGTGCGCAGAGACCATTGCCTAACATGCTGAGCAATACCATCTCACTGTTTACTCCCCTATCTGTCTATATCCATGGCTTGTCTCTTGTCGTCTATTTAGATTGTAGTCTCCTTAGAGAAGGGATTGTCCCTTTGTTCTGTGGTTGTACACCACCAAGCACATTGAGGTCCTGCTCTATGACTAGAGATCCTACATACCGTGATTATGCAGACAAACAAAAACAAATAATAATAATATATTTAAAAGACACATTCTACCATTACTTTCTAGAATTACAGAACACTTTCAGCGAAATTTCATTTAACTGAAATATGCTATTTCATCAAAGCTGAAACATTTTGTGGAGACACAGGCGTTTCAGCTAAGTTTTTGTCAGGAAGGGATGCAGGGTGGGGAAGCAAGAAACGCTCTTGTGCTCGATAGCATGGTTGCTTAGGCCCTGGCCTGAGATTTTTGGAGATCAAAGTTCAAGTCTCTGCCTGATTCACTGTAATCTTGGATAAAATACTCTGCTCTGAATCAGGCAGAGAAATTATTTAAAGTTGGGGCTCCTACATCCCAAGCTGGTTCCCTAACTGCCAGGCCAATCACCCAGGTTTTGGACCAACCCTGGACATTTCCACCCAATATCATGTTCACAAAAACATTTGAAAGCTTTTGTTTTCATTCCAATGCATAACCAAAACAAATTTGGCAGCCTCAAAAGTTGCAATGAAATGAAATTGCCATCCTCCAGTCAGCTCTATTTTCGTATGCATCTCTGGTGTTCATTTCTTTTCATTTTACAATTTAAAAATATGCAGTGTTAAAGAATACCCTCAGTGCTACAGAAAATACACAAAAAGGTACACAAAAGCACACCAAATAGACTATCAGTATTTAACCACCACTTCTGCTGCTAATGTGATGCTGTAGTTAAATGAATGTTTGCTTCCACCCCCTCCTCCGCTTCATTTTAGTGATTTTCTAAGAGGCTATATTTTTATAATCATTCTGTAGGTTAGCTGGAATAGCAGATCCTTACTGCACATACGGAACATTTTGAACCTGCTTATAAAGACATGTAAAAGTGAACCCTGCTAGGAACTCCACTGTTCATGCTGAGGTTTAAACACTGGAATTGGGTTCCCAGTGGATTTTCACTTTCACAAGTACTTAATGCAGCTTTAGGTGTCCCTAGGGCAATCTGAACTGGCCACTGAATATCTTTTTCAAGGGGAGTGAACAATGGCTTAGTTCCACCTCTCTTGAAATACAGGATTCATGTTTTTCTCTCTTAAAATTTAGTGTTCCTGGAGGCAGTCAGTAGCATTAGAGAATGAGACTGTATTTATCCATCCCAAGGCTAGGTACAGTGTAGGTGAGGGCAATCCAAGCTTCCCCATGGTGCTTTGTCAAAGCTTTTTAACCCTAAGCTGAAAGGATAACCACTCTAGAGTACGATTACAATTGAACCTCCAGGCCTATTAAAAAGTTGGGTCTTTAAATTGGCAAAAGCTTTTGATTATAGGAAATTCTTTGTTACTTTTTATGATGTGCATCTCTATACTAGGGGCTACACTGAGAAAAATGAACAGATTTCACCTCAAACCAATTCTCAGATTGGAACTCAGATCTCTGGAGATTTTCTTTTCTTGAAAAACAGTGTGATTTTATTTTTCACTAGAAAATGTGATAAAACATACCTGCTGGGAATAAAAAACAGCGACACTAAATAGATCATTTCTAAACGAATGAAAAACCAGGCGTGCATCAGATAAGAACAATACAAAATGAAAGTATTTAGATGAAAAACATTTTTGTTCTTGTAACATTAAAAGCCAAAAGCCTTTGTGCAGATTTAAGGATTGTGATGAATACGTTAACTCATTAACAACTAGAGGCTCAGTCCTGTTGAGTGCCCTCGACTCCTATTGACCTCACTAGAAGTTGAAGGCTCTCAGCACTTAGCATGATCTGGTCTAACTAAATACTAACAGCATGACGAAGAAAGGGATTTATTATTATTATTATTATTATTATTATCTTGATAATTTTAAAGGATATTTGTAAAATATTTTTTTATGAAAACCACAAAAATCTGCATATCTATAGAGTACAGTATTTCATTAAATATTCAAATGGCATTTCAATATTTAAACTAAATCTATAGGCTAATTTCATTATTGTCACAAGCAGAATATTATATTACCTGGAAAGTGTTCAATAAGATTGATTTGTGTTGCTCTGTAAAATATAGTCTCCACTGACCACTTGCCAGGTTGGGTTACAAGATCCTTTCAAACCACAAACTGTGCTGTGGTCTTTACAATGCATTGCCTGGAATGTTCAGACTGTGCTTTGAAACATTACAAAATATCAATGACCATCTCACATCTTCTAACTAGCTAGGCAGAGGCTCTTTTCTGAAGATCTTTTGAAGTAGCTAGCTATTAGTGTAAATCAAAGGTTTAGTATGTTCTTATTTTTTTCTTTGCCTATCTAGAGTATTCATAAATGATACGTACACTTTTGCATCCCACTTTAACCCCCACTCCTGACAAACCTTGAAGTGCTATAAATTAATCTCTTCTGCAATATTTTTTAATGAACCCCATCGATACTATTCATAATTAATGAAATGAAGGATGATTCCTGGATGAACTAAGTTTTAGTCCCCACTGCTAATCGATACTTCTGACCATGTCTGTTTCATTATTGACAACATCTACCCGCATTTACTCTTATAATTAAGTTATAGTTCAACTCCTAACTTTTCTTGAGTGTTTGAAATGGCCGTATGGTGTTCTTAATTTCAGTTGCTGTTTCATCTCTCTCAGTAGGTGCCTATTTTATTGTTAAAGGTCAGACTCATTTGTCTGCTCCAACAAAGGCAGACCTTAAAGTTGGCTGTGGTTTTGACAGACAGTGGTCCCTATAAGTGATGGCCTTAAGGACAGACCTGGCACTGGGAGACAGTCACCACAGCAAGGGAAATAACAGATAACAAATCATGCCACTATTTTTCCTCCTGGCGTGATTGACGACATCACAGCGGGTGTAACTTTTCAATGTCTCCAGATTAAAAACCTCTCAAACAAATGAGTTCTTAAAATACTGTCCGGGGGCGTCAAAGGGAGCTGCTGGACTCAAATGCATTTTTTAAAACTGGTATTATATTAAAAAAAAGCAAAGTGCATAATTTAAGACTGCTGAGTGCAATTATCTAATTGTCAGAGGTCTTTCAACTCTTATGGGACAAAGCCCTGCCATAGATCAAGAGGCTATTGTATTATAAATGTAAATATTTGTGCAATAGATACAAACTATATGAAGCAACACTTTTAGAGGGAAATAACACATTTGTCAATATACAAGTCTCTCTTTGTTACAAATGACAGGAAAATGGCAAACTTTTTGCGTGTGGTCTATTTGTTAAATTCTCTAAGCAAATTAAAAAAATGGTGACTCTAATGGAGGCAGTATTTATATATATTGTATAGTCTATGCAGAATGCAAAAGAGGGAGAGAAAGTAAAAACTTTCATGGTCTATATTTAAAAGTATTGATTTGAATCCTAATATTGTCTTGTTTCCTAAAATAAATCTGCAAGTAGCAAGTTGTTTGTGACCAGAATATAAGTGCCATACTTTCTCATAATGGCATTCCCAATTACAGTAAAAAGAGGGCATTCCAAGCTCTTGCCCAGTTAGGCTGGTCAGTGGCTCCTCTATAGGGTTGCCAACTTTCTAATGGCAAAAAACTGAATACCCTAGCCCTGCCCCTTCCCTGCCCCTTACCCAAGGCTCCTCCCCCCACTCACTACATCCCCCCTTCTTCGGTGGCTCGCTCTCCCCCACCCTCACCACTTCCACTGGGATGGGGCAGGAGCTTGGGGTGTGGACTCTGACTGGGGGTGCAAACTCTGGGGTGGGGCTGGGGATGAGGTGTTTGGGGTGCAGGAGGGGGCTCCAGGCTGGGGGTGGGGCTGACAGATTTGGAGAGCAGGAGGGGCTGTGGGTTGAGGCAGGGGGTTGGGGTGCATGAGGGGGTGAGGACTGTGGGGTGGGGCTGTGGATGAGGGGTTCAGAGTGTGGGAGGGGGTTCTGGGCTGGGCAGGGGGTTGGGATGCAGGGGGGCTGAGAGCTCTGGGCTGGGGGTGCGGGATCTGGGGTGGGGCCAGTGATGAGGGGCTGGGGCTGTAGGAGGGGGCTCCAGGTTTTGGGGGGCACTCAGGGTCGGGGTGGGGTTTGGGGTGTGTGTGAGGACTCTGGGCTGGGGGTGAGGGCTCTGGGGTGGGGCCAGGGATGAGAGGTTTGAGGTGCAAGAGTGGGCTCCAGGTTTGGGGGGGCTCAGGGCTGGGGCAGGAGTTGGGGTGCAGGAGGGAGTGAGGACTCTAGGCTGGGGCCAGGGATGAGGGGCTGGGGGTGCATGAGGGGCCTCTAGGTTTTGGGGGCTCTCAGGGCTGGGGTGGAGGTTGGGGTGTGGGGTGTGTGTGAGGGCTCTGGGCTGGGGGTGAGAACTCTGGGCTGGGGCTGGGGATGAGGGCTTTGGGGTGCAGGAGTGGGCTCCAGGTGGGGGGATCTCAGGACTGGGGCAGGGGGTTGGAGCTTGGGGTTGGGGCATGGGCTTACCTCTGGTGGCTCCTGGTCAGCAGCAGCACAGCAGCAGGGTTAGGGCAGGCTGTCTGCCTGTGCTGACACCACATTGCGCATGCCCCAGAAGTGGCCAGCAGGTCCGACGCTACTAGGAAAGGGGAGGAAGAACGCTTCACGCGCTGCTCTCACCCACCGCAGGCACCACCCCCAGCTCCCATTGACTGGGAACTGGCCAATGGGAGTGCTGTACTGGTGCTCAGGGCAGGGGCAGTGCGTGGAGCCCTGTGGCCCCCTGTCTAGGAGCTGGACCTGCTGGCCCAGGGTGCAGCGTGGTGCCCCAGGATAGGTAGGAACTAGCCTGCCTGAGTGCCGCAGCACTGCTGACACAATCTTTAATGGCACAGTTGGTGGTGGTGATCGGCGCCACCAGGGCCCCTTTTTGACTGGGTGTTCCAGTCGAAAACTGGACACCTGGTCACCCTACTCGTCTATAGTAATGAGTGTGTCTCAGGCTCTCGTTCTGTTTTTTGATAAAAGTCTGTCATGCTTTGTCTTTGAAATCTAGACTTCCAATTTCTTTACTGGAACAACAGTAACTGAGATTAACATTGTGTGAGAAATGAAAATATTTTTGGCTGAAACTGCTGGATACATATGTAGGATGTCCAATAAATGCAAAAGAATTGTATACCTACACACAAGCACCCAGGGTATGACAGAAGAGAACTGAACAGAAAATGTTTATATGAAACAGGTGAAAGAGTTAGAGCCTTTCATGGCATGCAGCACTACTCTCGCTGAAGTGAAAGATATGTCAGTGTTTATGATTGAGCTAAGTCATAGCCTAGTAGCTGTTTCAAGTTGAAATCCCAGCTTGTGGTATGCCTCAGTTCACTGAGAGGAATGTGTACATGTGTATATGCACATACATTCACCAAAACATATGCACACACACACTCCTAATGATGAAAACTTTGTTAAACATCAGTTAAGGTTGCACCAAATCCACCTACACAAACCTTGAAATCAGGGACATAAACAATTAAGGGAAGTTAGTTCTTTACTATATCTTAGCTCTCACACATCCCATTAGCCCTTGTCACTGACAAACCCTACACCCTCATAAAGAACTGAGTTCCATCTCTCACATATAAATACGTGCAATACACACACACATCCAGTTCTCATTGTCATGGTAAACCATAGTTCTGATTGCAGCAAATTAACTTATCTATTGTAGAAATAGGCCGGATGGTTAGGTGTATGATGGAGGTGTATTAGAGGAGAAAGTATGAGGTCAGAGCACCGAGAGAATCCTGCAGGCTAGGGAGAGCTCTCCCTCCAATTTCCAAGGTATATGGCTCAAAAATGATAAGAAACAACAGGGGAATATACCTGCCATCCCCAGTTCCCACTTAAGCTCCCTTTTCGCACTATTGTAACCTCCTTCCTGATCACCAACACTTCCTTGCTTCTCCCATCTTTCTGTATCACATATATGTCTATAATGTGCAAACAGAGTAAAGTCCACTCCAGTCATACATAAACTTGGTGCTTTAAAAGAGCCAATTTCACAAAGCTGAAAATAATTATGAGCCAAATCAGCTGGAAGGAATAATTTAATCAGAAAAATGTGAATGATAATTGGGAATAGTTTAAGAACATTTTACTAGGTGCTCAAAAAGCCAAAATCAAGGAAGAAGGTCATATTGGTAAAAAAACAAAAAACAAAACAACAACAACAGATCTGTCTTAGAGGGGAAGTGAAGGCAGCTATAAAAATAAAATAATAAAATTAGTATAACAAATGGGAAAGAAGAGGGAAGTTGGTACTAATAAATATAAATCAGAAGTTAGGAATTGTAGAAAATTTATAATGGAAGCAAAGGGCACAGGGAGAAAACTATGACCAGCGGAGTTAAGGGAAATAAAGAGTTTTAAAGTATATTGGGAACAAAAAGAATCCTGAAAATGGTATTGGTTCATTATTAGATGGAAATAGTGAAATTATAAATAATAATACAAAAAATGGCAGAAGTGTTCAATACGTATTTCTGTTCTATATTTGGAAAAAAGCCTCAAATGACGTAGTCATATGATATGATGATAACACTTTCTATTCCACTAGTATCTCAGGAGGATGTTAAACAGGAGCTACTAAAGTTAGACATTTTAAAATTAGCAATAAGATAATTTGCATCTAAAAGACCTTTCTTAGGAGCTCACTGGACCGCTAAAGTTGATTTTACAATATTTCTTAGAACACTGGGCAAGTTCCAGATGTCTGGAAGAAAGCTAAGGGTAAATGAGATGACCTGGGTACTTATAGGTGTATCAATCTGATATTCATCCTGGGCAAGACAAGGCAGTGGTGGATATGAGACTCAGTGAATAAAGAATTAAAGAAGGGTAATGTACATAATGACAATCAACAAGGTTTTTCTAGAAAACAGAGTGTCAAGTATCAGAGGGGTAGCCGTGTTAGTCTGGTTCTGTAAAAGCAGCAAAGAATCCTGTGGCACCTTATAGACTAACAGACGTTTTGCAGCATGAGCTTTCGTGGGTGAATACCCACTTCTTCGGATGCAAAGTGTTGATATAACATACTTAGCCTATGGCTACACTAGAGACTTGACTTGACATGACTTGAAAGCTGGAAGTTGAAACTAGACAAATTCAGATAGGAAATAAGGCATACATTTTTAACAGTGAGAGTAATTAACCGCTGGAACAATTTATCAATGATCGTGGTAGAATCGCCTGTTGATAACTTTTCAATTAAGATTGATGTTTTTCTAAAAGAGCTGCTCTAGGAATTATTTTGGGGAAATCCTATGGGCTGTGTTCTACAGGAGCTCAGACTAGATGATTACAGTGGTTCCTTCTGGCCTTGGAATTTATGAATCTATATTCCTTTTAATACTGTACCCTCTTATTAATGATTACACAATGTGATGGAAGTGCTTCCCTTCACAGCCAACTGTCTAGGCCCAGTGAACCATGGAGCCCCTGGTGGAAACTACAAGGGAAGCTCTCTTAACAACAGCACTGGTAGCTTGGCTCTGGAGACAGCACTGCTGCTCAGACAACTTCTCCTAATGCTAAACAACCTGTAGTTCACCACTAGGGCTCACTGGGATAATTAACCATAGCTGTTTGAGAGACTGGGAGTGCCGGGAAGACACATCTGTCAGAGTAAAGGGTGGTAGGGAATGGCAGAAATCCCAGTGTGCATGTGCATGTGATAGCAGCCATATTGTCCAACAAACTATGATTAAACCAGGGACCTCCAGACTTAAAAACATGAGCTTTTAAGTTAACAAGCCAAGGGTCTGTAGCTGGGGCTGAAACAGACTCGTATGCTCTGTGGGTCAGGAACATACCCTCACCATGGGGTTACATGTGCACACTCTTGGGTGAAGTTTGGTATTTATGGTGGCTGTGGTTCTTTACCTAAATAAAATAAAGTGAGAGCCAGGCCCAATATTTCAAAAGGGGAACAATTTAAAAAGCTTTATCTGGTAAGTTACAAAATATTTCTACAAACAGAACAGAGCATTCAAATGGGCTCTGAAGAATTAGGGTTTTAGAACTGGAAACTATATTCAACCTTCAAAGCAGTGTTTTTCAGTGTAGGGCTCTCTTTGGGGGGACAGGAAGGGTAAGCTGAGAGAGGGGCACAGACTGGTCTTTTAGTTGTTTTCCAGTCTCATCTTTCATTTAAATAAAAAAGCTGTTATGGTTTTGAAGAAAACCTTGAAAATGTGTCCCAAGTATAACTAATGTAGTCATGTCTGCCTGAATTTGCAAAGAACCCTAAATAATATCTCTCAAGTGTGAAGTTTGATTTGAAGGGTGCTGACTTAGACACCAACAATAATATTGTTGCAGCAGGTGTCACCAGGAGGCACTGTTACATGTAGACTTCCAAGTTATTTTTCTTATAATGTGAACAAATAATGTTCTGTCCAGGGAAGACATACTGTTATACAAAGTTCAATGTTAAGGGAGCTGTGTGAGTAGTTGGAGAGTTTGCTTTCTGCCTTGTCTCTGACTAGCGTCAATTCTTGAGATGGAGGAACCAGGCATTGGAGTTGGGCTGAAAGAAGGGACTGCGTGCATGCTGTTTGTGACCACGTATGTTTCAGGGCTGGTGTATGTGTTTAAATAAACCAAGTTATACTTAGAATGTACCAGGACTCTGCAACACGGATTTCTCTTTAACGTGGAAACTGAACTTCAGTGCCCTGAATATCTGCTACCATTCAGCTGTGGAACAACATTGTAAAGTCAGAAATGAGGGAGTTTCCAAGGACAGAAAGATGTACGATGTAGGCAAGTCTCATGCAGGTAGGTCACTTCTGACTACATATATGAGGTGTCTCCCATGTGTATTCTAACAAGTGTAGGGAATGTATTACTCTCATGAAATTTGCTATTGATACTCAAACAGGAATATGGATAATAAATGGTTTCTAAGCTAAAACCTTCAATTTTTTTCAAACTGTTTCCCGTTATTTTGATCTTAAAGTGAGCATGTTATATATGCACCTCTAACCTAACACACTTTTAAGAAGACAGCAGTTATCTAGGCAATGCAATATTTTGTGCCAGTATTACTGTTGCCTCCTCAAATGCATGGATCATTGAACTTCTAGGTGTGCACATCTGAAGTCAGAATTGATTTAATCCTGGGAGATGCTAAGACCCTCAACTTCCAGTGACTTGAGTGGGAGTTAATAGCATTCAGTACCTCACGGTATTGGGCCTTTAATGAGCAGCATCTCCTCCAAACAATTAAAGCAGGAAGCTCCGTCCCCAATAGTCATACACTAAAATGCAAAACAAAGGCAATACAATCCATTCTATCTGCAAATATTTTTAATTTTTTTTAAACTAGGTTTTATTTTTACACTATTAAAATAGCCATCAGTTAATGCTAGAAATAACAGTTGACAAGAACTCATAATCCTACAGAAACCAGAGAGTCTTCAAAATGAGTTTTATCAGGAATAGCGTAATATTCTTATATGAATAAATAACGATTCTTGTAAAACACAAGAGATTATTTTGTTTTGCATTATACAACTAAAACTGACTTCACAAAATTGTAATCCTATACAGTTTATGGTAATTTCCCATAAATTACATGGGTATATTGGAAGCTTGTTAATAATTAAAAATCTTTTACTTTTTTCAACTCACAAATAAGTATTAGAGTAAATAGTTTCCAGTCTTCATCTGACATGACATCTAACCAATACAGGCATCACAAAATAAATAATTTATGAAAAATATTTATTTAAAGAGCAGTAATTTACCTTGCATTTACCATATGCCATTCATCCAAGTATCAATATAAAATATTCATTAGAGAAACTCATTAAAACAAACTTCTATACAATGAGGTGACAGGCCAACAAAAACATCAATCACAGAAAAGCTTGAAGTTATTATTAGTGCATATAGATAACTAATATTTCAAAGTAGAAAATTATGAATATTTTTGCTCTAGCCCTGGGATGACCATAGAGGCACAATGGAAAGTTTGATAAAGGTATAACAAAGACAGACCCAAGCTTCTCTTCACTCGTTTTCATTATAGTTAAAAAAAAAATCAGTGACAGCACACAGAGATCTATTTTATTAATGATGAATAAACGTGATGTAATAATTAATGGGAAATCTATAGCTAATCTTAGAGGAAGAATAACTAGGCATGTAATGATGTTTAAGTCTGGCATAGCAGAACTTTGTGCAGCTGTCCCTGACTGCCTGCAATGCAAACAGAGCAATCATCTATAACATCAACAGCTTTAGACTGATGGGAGGATACCAAGCATCCAAACAGAGCAGTTTTTTTCTAAAACACAAGGAATATTTGATATTTCCTAACATGGTATGCCACAGCTTTTACTTCAGACTAGATAGACCACATATAAGGATAGAGTATCTGGGATACTGTAAACTTTTAATATCAACTAGTCAAAAACACCTATACTCTGTGAAATTTCTTTAATGTAAGCAAATATCAGTACTTCTGATTTGAATTCAGAAAAGGTAGCATGCCAAAGCAATACATTTATGGGATTCACATAAGAAACAGTGGGGCTCACTGGCTTTCCATATATAGACTCTTTCACTTATTCATTAGGAAGTTCTGTTAAATATCTGCTTCACATCGGCAGTATTTCTATTACACTGTTGATCTGTGATTAAATGTTCTAATAAAATTAACTGGCTTTGCTACAAACAGAACATCTGGAGCTATGTTTAATTTCATGTCAAACATATACAGGAAACACCTGTCTAGGTGAAGTAATTTAAAAAAAAATGACATTAATCCATCTGTTGTGGAAATGTATGTCACAGTTGTCACATTAAAAAGCAATATCAACAAACACAGAAACCTTAAATTACTTTGGAACATAAGCCTTCTAAAATTAACAAAAAATTCATTTATCCAAATGTTATCGTGTCAGTCTTATTTCATACTGACTAAGATCCCTTTCTTTTCTTCAGACTAAGAATGTCTTTCAATTACTGCACTGTAAAATTTCCAGATGTGAAATTAGTCTACATAATTAGAAGATTAAAAGCATTGAAGTGAGTCTTCCTAAGCACCTGTACCAAAATAATACCATAACAGTTCTAAGGATATGTGAAAAACAGCACACAAAAACAAAAGAAAACATGCAAAGTATTTAAAAACAGAACCCTCACAAGTCCATATGAGAAGCAGAGTGTATTCTGAAGAAGCATTAGCTGTAAAGGATTTGTATGATGTATGAAAGAAGCATTCATGCTTTGCAATCTATTTACTACATTTCATTTTTCCAAGAGATTAGTAAAGTGTGTACATTGGGTGAGAAATTTGTGGGCCTGTCCATATCATTCACTGATGTAGAGACTGATAGATGGTTTCAGTACAACAATCAAAGCCAAGTTGAGAACCTATGCAGACAAGTCTGAAGGAGAATGGGACAAATAATTGTAGCAACTGCTGTTTGATATCAAGAGGTTTAAGAAGAATCCACTGGGATTATACCTTTCATGCTCATGTTTGCATGAGGACAAGAAGACTCCTTGCCCTCATGAAGGACGAGACGAAAAGCAAGCTGGGAGCATCACAGGAGTCAGCAGTACAATATGTGCTTGACTACCGCAAGAGAGTAGGAGAGTTTATCGCCTTAGCACATTATAATAACCTTGCTAAAACACATCAAAAAAAGAAAACCTGGTATGATTGACAAGCTAAGGCTTAGAAATATGAGGTGGGGCAAAAAGGTTATAGTTCTGATCCCTGTTTGGCAGGAAAACTGTAAACAGTCTGAGAGGGACCATTTAACAGTATTAGACAGGTCAACAATATTATCTACATCATGGAGTTTCTAGAGAGGAAGTGGAAGCATAGACTCTACAATTTAAACAGTAGCAAGCTGTAGTGTGATCAGGCTAGATCACGATCTGTGGAGAGGCAGAGGTTGGGGACATATAATTCATAATGGACTTACTAGGGAAGGCAAACAAGAAATGTTGGTAAAGTGGGTGGTTTTTTTACTGCAAGTTACATTTATGCAGAAGGTTCATATGATAGAAGTGCAGATTCCGTCACCAATGTGTTCTCAGACAAGACATGGCACAACTCAGCTATAAATCCTCAAGTAGAGGCTGGCTCTTCAGCAGCACAATTATAAAGGAGCAACAATAGTATAAAAAGGAAATAGTTAAATACAGACTGTGAGCTGGATCTAAGGTTTGACATTCCCAAGCAGTGTAACCACTGCTGACTTCTTACAGGAAGTGAGATGTCACAGGAAAAGTCATTGTGTGTCATTTGAGGAAGAAACTAAGGATATTGAATCCTGCATGTTATGCAGATGTCAAAGAGTGGCCATGAAAACAACATGTGGAAAAACAGTGGCCATGGGAAAGCAAAAATATTTAAATAAATTTAAAAAGTACCAATCTGTTTGGAAGAGTTCCAGCTGAACTTTTGAAAAGATGGGACTACGATTTTGATGTTGGAGGACTGTAGAGGGATTCTTGCTGAGGCATCACTGGATTAATAAGACATTATGTACACCATTAAGAGTAAACTTTCCAGCCTGAAACAGAACCTGACTCCATCCCTTGCTCTTTTTTATGCTACCTTTTAAAGTGGGATAATTTTTGGTGGTTCTCGTCCAGGAGATATGTTGCTTGGGCAATCTGCAGCCACCGTTAATGAGGGATGGCCTGTGCAATGTTTTTAATTGTGCCTTAAATACAATAGGTCTAGAATGCATCCTGTTTCTTTGGTTCTAGGGAGATCCACAACTGAAGGCCTTAGAAAACAGTCTATCCCAGCCTCAATAATTTTATCCAGCAGACAACATTTTTATCAGTCACAACATCCCCATTGATCACAGCAGAGTACAGAGAAAGAACTAGTCTCTGAGATACCTTGGCCCAGCCCACTGAGGCTTCAATTATAGAACCAGGACATAGAAATAGAACCAAAACTGGACAGATTTTATTTAGTGTTGTGTATTCGCTAAGTCAAGCAATAGTGTCCTCAGTGGCCAAGTGGAGCTCTCAGAGCTCACCACTGAATTTAGTTAGTGGGCACTCCGCAACAATGTGTATCACTGTTTGATCTGCACCACAGTGGTAGCTTGGATTGTCTCAAAGACCCCAACGGTGCTGGTTGACTGCACAAAGGCCTTGCCCAGTCTTGACGTGGTTAAGAAGGGCCCACTGACGAAGTGGCAGGTCGAAGCAGGGCTAATGACAGTAGGGTCTGTGATGAGGAACTGATTAGTGGTTGATATTAAGCACCAGTCTTCCTGCCACAGGGACTAAGCTGTCACATCTTGGCATGGTAGCCTCAACCACAGTGGGTGTTGTGATGACAGACATGTAGCTGGTGGGCTAAAAAGGTCGTTGAATAAGAGCAAGCTTGGGTTGGCACAAACCTTCTGAAGCAGCTTGCCAACTGCATTCTTTCTCCTGATGTAACAGGAAGCAATATGGCTCAGAACTGGAAGCCACAGAAGATGAGTTGATCAGAGAGTTCCTGTGATGATGCACATTACTGAGTTCAGTTGCACATCAACAAGTTTGGTGTGTGCCGCCCAACTCCATATGGGCGCACAGTACTCTGCTATTGAGTATGAGATGGCAAAGACTGAGGTCCTTAAGGTTGGAGCATCTGTTCCCCATGAAAAAACTGCCAGTTTGTTGAGAAGGTTGTTGCATGTCTTGACCTTTGCTGCTATTTTGCTCAGGTGGCTTTTGTATGTCAGTGTTCGGTCAAGGGTCATGCCTATGTAAACTGGGTATCCTTCATGCATCAGCCTCGGGCCATTCATTATGATTTTTAGTTCCCTCTTAGCATTGTCATGGTGGAGGAGGAATGAGTTAGAGACTGTTGTGCTGGTGCTAGGCTGAAGGTGCCAGCTCTTGCACTTGTTGGCTAGCTTTGCAACGTTGTCACTCAGAATCTTCTCTGGCTCAGAAATGCGGAGCCTGTAGCTCACAGCAGATGTCATCTACATAGATGAACTTCCATGGCTGTGTTGGTGATAGGTTATTGACGTATAGATTGAAAAAGGTTGGGTAGAACAGACCCCCAGGGTAACCCGTTCATCTGTTTTTTTTCCCAAATGCTTGTTTTCTAGCCCACATGCACGCTGAACTCTCTATCTCAGAGTAGCTGCTCCACGGCATCAGTAACCCATGGTGGGAGGAGTCTTGATATTTTACCAAGTAGAACTGTGTGCATACTTGTTAAACATACACTGCAGTGAGGTTGTAACATACACTGTAACATACAGAGGTGTGAGGTTGAGGAAAATAGGGCCTGTTTTCAAGTTTCTTTGAAAACTGTTTTTGATTAATGTGGTTAGTGCAAGTACTTGGTCACATGTGCTTTGACCTTATTGAAAGCCTTCTTACTCAAAATTCAAGATGTTCTCCACCTCTGGAGAACACTGGACAAGAAATTGGACAGAGCACTTGTCAAGCTCTCTTAGACAAAATGTGGTAGCTGCATTCTGAACCAACTGAAGCATCTCTGTTGCCTTCCCATTCAGCCCAAGGTAGTTAACACTGCAATAGAATAGCCTTGAGGTGATCAGAAGTTAGCCATTCAGAAGAATTATTCAATAATTCAAAATTTCTCAAATGCCCAAAGATAATCTAGGGTCTCCTATCATTGCTGGTTTAGAAGGGCAAAGACTTTCCTCAATGGCCATATTGTCTCAGGAAGAATAGGATAAGTTCTATATTTGTGGTCCCTTAAACTAGTGGGTTTTACCATCCAGTTCTAAACCTCAACCCCCTAATTATGTGTATGAAGGCCCAGCCCTTTTGAATGGACAGTTCAAAACACTCAGACTGTAAACAAGCAAAATTTATTTGTAAAAATAGACCTAATCAAAGCCTCTACATTTAAGCTACATAAAAATTTCTAAGATTATCTTGAATGGAACTAGAGGAGGGTTATGGTCTTTGGCCTCTGCATTGCCCTATGGGCATTTACCATGGTTATAAAGTCCTGTAATTTGTTCTTAGTCATTTTTACTCTGATAATCTTTATCTACTTACACAATATCTTGATTTCAACCAATTTAGAAGCTGCATCTTTCAGCCACAGTACTGTTAAAGGCTTTAGATCTTTTAGTAAACTTGTATTCAAATTCCTTCTTCCAGTTTAGGTTTTCTAGGATTCACTGTAAATGCTATAGTGCAAACTATGCCCAATCCTTGCTCCAAGAAGGACCCCATAACAAGTATTTTTTCCAAGAGGTGATGCCTGCTCCGTCAACAATAAAATTTAGCAAAGCAAAATTTCTCCAGTAGCTCTCTGCACTTCCATGGTGATTAACTATCTTATGGATATCCAGAAGTGTTTACTAAATGCTATTATTTGAACTCCACTCTTTTTCTTAGATTTACCCTCGCCAGAAAACTTGGAGCACATGTTGCAGAAAGATGCCAGGGAGCCTTCTTTGGTTAAAAAATTAGTTGGTAATGGGACCTGCTACAGCTGGATTAAGCATAAGAAAGCTACTGATCTTTTCAATCTGCAAAGTTCTCAACAATTTACTGCTACCCAGAGCAACAATATACAGTACCATAGTCCTAGCTGACCAATCTAGGGTGGGGAAAAAGGGAAAACTAGGTCAAAAGACTGCCAAATTCCTGATTTCAGCTTGGTACAGTACAACAGATCATTCAAAAGGGTTTATAGACACTTAGTTGCCCAGAAAATATGTAATCTTGCTAACACTTTCATTCATAATCTTGCTTTGTTTAGCTGAAGGTAAGCTTCTGTTTGCTAGAAAAGAACATCCTTAAAAGATCTCATCTCATGTGTGTGAAGGCCTGTAAGGATCTCTCCTAATTCTATAAAGCCTAACTGGATATCTAAAAGCAGCAAAGAGTCCTGTGGCAACCTATAGACTAATAGACGTATTGGAGCATGAGCTTTCGTGGGTGAATACCCACTTCGTCAGATGCATGTAGTGGAAATTTCCGGGGGCAGGTATATATATGCAAGCAAGAAGC
The DNA here is from genome assembly GCF_020497125.1 of Mauremys mutica. Lineage (NCBI taxonomy): Eukaryota > Metazoa > Chordata > Testudines > Geoemydidae > Mauremys > Mauremys mutica. The sequence continues at coordinate 56,950,394 of NC_059073.1, forward strand.
AGGCTAGAGATAACGAGGTTAGTTCAATCAGGGAGAATGAGGCCCTCTTCTAGCAGTTGAGGTGTGAAACCAAGGGAGGAGAAACTGCTTTTGTAGTTGGCAAGCCATTCACAGTCTTTGTTTAATCCTGAGCTGATGGTGTCAAATTTGCAGATGAACTGAAGCTCAGCAGTTTCTCTTTGAAGTCTGGTCCTGAAGATTTTACTCTTAAATACTTTCAGCTAATATTTTCCCATGTTTTTGAAAAACACACATTTTATGCATATGTTTTAATGTATAGAAAAGAAGCATGTTGCCTTGCTGAGTAAGATCATTTGGATTTCAGTCCTGCAAAAACATATTTGCTTGAAGTTAAGCATGTATATAGATATTCAAAAGTTGGGGTCTTATCTTGTAAGCTCCTCAGGGCAGGAATCAAGCTTTCGCTGTCCATATAAAGGCATTGTCACAGGGTAGCTGGTCTCTGTCAGTAGACTAAGCCCAGTGCCCCTGGGCAGGAGCAGGGTGCCCAATTAAAGAGGGCTGTGCTGCACTTAGACCTTTAAAGAATAACTAGTAGGCAGCTGGAGAGGAAGGGCTAAGACAGGCTAAGACCTAGGGGAGGGAGATCCATACTGGAGAGGAGCTAGCTCCTGTGATGGGTCCCTGGAGCAAGGGGCCAGGACACAGCTCTACAGCAGCTGCTCCAGGAAGGCAGCAGAGCTGATTGAGGCTGGGAAGCTGTCAGGAGCTGGAGTGCCACTGTGGTGGCCCTGAAGCCAAGGATTGAGTTAAGACCATCTCCTGTTTTGTGTGATAACCTCTGTGAAAGAAATAAACCTCCTTGAAAAGACTGGGTATGGCAGTGCATACTTTGGAGTTGGGAAGAAGCGTTTCTTGGTGACAGGCATACACACCTATGATACTGTATAAATAATCATTACCATTAGTTTCATAACAAGAGTTTCATTTTGGCCTTTCTATTAAGTTAGTGGAGTTTTCAATGAAATACTAAATTTACTGTATTTGAGAGGGGCCTTAGTTATGGTTGCATATGTGGATCTCCTTAAATATCATCTGGGACTGGAAAGTAAACCATTATATACAAAATGGGAAGAGCAAACTTTTAACATGAGAGCTATTCAGCAGTCTCTTGGTGTTTTTTAAGGAAAGGAGTCAATAGTGGAAAAAAAATGGGGGACATCCCAGCCCCCATGAAGGCAAAGGTAGTTTTGCCAACCTGGAGTATGGATTTTATGCAATGTCTCATTCTTCTTCAATGATAGACAGAATGACAAGTTCTTAAAATCAAAGATAATCTATTTTTATCCTGCAAAAATTTGCTAATTAATGAGAAGACCTCTCTGAGAAGGCACACATCCTCACTGTGGCAGCAGGCAGGAAGGAAGAGATGTATGAATAGTAGTAACATTACTATGAAATGTTTGAGAAAATCTGGAATAAAAGTATGGCCTAAACGCACACCATTTATAAGTTTTTATGTTCTTCAGTAAAGTTTAGAGAAGCCAGAGTAATATGGTACTTGCAAAATTCTGAAAAAAATCTACAATAAACTTTCTTCTAGGAAGAAATTTACGAATATTTGTTCAAGGATCCTGGACCAAAATAAACAAGAAGCCATTTGCGGTGTGTGGATAATGTGAATAAATGTACAGGATTCCTGTGCAGAACCTGTCAAATTAGGATTTTATGAAAGGCCACGAAACTATTTTGGTTCAGAAAGCTACATTATGATATTGAAGCTGCTTTCCAAACTAAAAATAATATATTTTCAGCTAGGAATCAGCATTTCACATTTAGGCACAATATATTGTCACACCGTGTGATGTTGGCTAATGATGTGCTATGCAAAACTGATGAGATGCTGGCTACTTGCTAAAAATGTAAAGTGACACTCTATACACCTACTTTCAGCAGGAAAAGTCCCCATAAAATATGTCATGTAGCAACAATGATACAGTCAACTGACACCAATTAAAAAGTCACAAATGGCTGCTTTTCTTTAATGTTCCTAGAGCTCAAATAATTCAGATGTGTACATTAAGGGATCAGACACTGTGCTACCTATTTTACCAACTATGTTAAAAAAATCAGTATACAGATGGTTGTGACACAATAACCACTGAGGAAAATTGAGCAGTGAACTGTTGCAAAGTTTGATAGTCCATCACATTTTAAGGGCCCTCTTTTTCCTCTGTCATTTGAACAGTCCCATATTTTTATATTCTGCCTTTCATTGCTCCATACTTCAGTGCTAAGGAACTGGATTGTGGACTTATGAGACCAGGGTTCAACTCCTGGCTCTACTACAGACCTCCTACACGACAGACCATGTTACTCGTTCTCTGCCTCAGTTTCCTTGTCTGTAAAATACAGGTAGTAATAGTTTCCTACCTCAAAAGGCTGTGTGTTGCAAGAACGAATTTGTGAGGTTTTCGGATACTGCAATATTGTGCGCCATCATACTACTACAGATGGCCTCCTTTTGATTTTAATTTTTTTTTTAGTTCACTCAATGGGATTACAGAATAGCTATCTAGCAGCCACAAGTGATTCCATATTAATTTCTTTCTCCCTACTGTTGGATTTCCCTCCTTCCTTGGATCAATGCAGTTCTCATTTCTCAACTCCTTCCCCTTCAGGGAACTGATTCTTTGGGGTACTGGTGATATGGGAATGACCTCTCTACTTCTTTATCTTATTTCCTTCTATAGGAAAGTGGTCAATCCTATAGTTGATGCATTGTTTCTACTCAGCTACTGGAGAGCATTGTTTAGTTCTTACCTGAGATTTTGAAAAGATAATGCTACTTCTAGGTTTGAACACCTGATGAACAGCATGACACTGGGGGAGAAAGAGTAAAATACCTGGAAAATTACAGCAAATGTAATGACCCAAGAAGAAAGAACTTCCACTATAGAGAATTCCCAACAGTAATCTCTGAAATCTCATTACAGAGAGATCCTCTGTTACTTCAAGGATGGTCTCAAATACAAGGCTCCTACATTTTTATGTAATAATAAGAGGTTCTATTTGCTGATTCAGCCCTAACTCTTGAATTAAGGATATTTTGTACAACAAATCCAGAGTGCAGAATGCCAATTAAATTTCCCTCCAGACTGGATTAGCACAGATTTGTTTGATCATAGCCTTGTTTACTCTTTGTCAGGGTAACAAATCGCAGAGTGAGACATAATATTCTTGATTCTTCAAATTCAAGTGCTATAGTTTCACCTTGAAAGTCAATATTTTCTATTTTGTGCCTGGAAAAAAAGGAAGTTCAAAATGGCTGCAATAATGGGCATGTTATAGCAGTAATTTCTTCTAATGAAAATGAAGGAAAAAGAACAATTGAAACAAGTCTTTAATGACTCCCTCCTAAGAATAAGATGTTCTGATATTTGAGGAAATAATCAATCATCTGAAACTTGATACCATTCCTCCTTTTTAGCTGACTAAACCTTCTCAACCTCCTGGAAGGGGAACACAGGGCAAAGATTTTGCTCTGTGTAAACTGTACAAGATAAAAATGGATAGTGGCTGGAAATTTTGAACCCTGACTCAAACTTGTCCTTGCAGATGCTAAACAGTTACTATACAGTATAGCAATTTTTCTCAAACTGCTACTGCACATGTAACTGCATTAGTAATTTGAAAAACCACCAAACCCTATATAAATATTACCAATATATATTTAATAGCTGCTTTATTATTTTCCTACAGATCTTCTTTCCCCTGAACAGTTTATAAATCTACAAAGGACATTATTGGCCTTTCTAAAGGATTTTTGCTGACCAGTCTCTTATTTTGTTGCATTAATTTGCTATAATGGAAAAGCTACTAGTCTCTGATTGTTTCTCTTGGGTGCAGATGTCATCTTACCTTTAAGTTAATAATTTCATATCCAGTGGTATGGCCGATTTACCCATAAAAATAAAGATTCTCTGGTCCTAAATGTTATTTATCATTTGGTTTCACAAAGGGAACACATTTAGATCTACAAATCCATCCTCAAACAAATCTGATTCCTTGCTAATCCACAGCATATTTTGATCTTTACAGTATAATGAAGTCTTCATTTTTATGTGTAAAAAAATCTCATGTATAATACAAACAACATTATCTCTAAAACTGTGATACATCATCATACATGCAAAACCAAAGCCTTGGGTAAGACAGGCTGGCAAGTTAGATGAACCACTTCAGTTTTCCATCAATCAAATTATAGTTTATTGTTCAGCTGAACTACCTCAGGCAACACAAATCTAAAAACTGTCATTTTGGAAATATTACATTTTTTTTCTATCACATTATAACCCAAACTGTGGCCATAAAAAAGAATGTCATACCATTACTGACTATAATATTCCTTAATTTAAGAACAGCTAATTCATCTGTAGTTTATGCAGTGTTCCTAGTATTTGGAGCTTGTAGCAGTGTTCAGTTACACTAATCTTATCAAACTCCATTAGTACATTTATTATTTCTTAAATAATGTTGATTTTATAAAATTCAATTAAGTATAGGACGGTTGTTTTTAATGCTCACATTAGAAATAAAGTTTACATTTTAGAATAATCTAATATTTCAATTATTTGGTTTGTATGAACAATAAATCGTAGACAATTTAATTAAAAATTAGGCTTCTGTGGCACACATTTGGCAAAAGAATCAGCTGTCCTTTTTTCTATTTCTTTTCAGCAAGTAGAGAGAGCCATCAGTCTTCATAAGGCTCAAAAAGTTAGAAACTAATCTTGGAAACATTACAAGTCTGATTGCATTCTGTCACCCACAAGTGTATCAATGTCCTTTATGACATTTAGCCTGTGAAGTTTCTCTAGAGTTGAACAACAACAATATAATGCTAGTAAATTTGTAAATGTTCGATTTGCAGTTTAGCTTACATTTTTAAACCATACATTTATTGTGGTCCTGTGTTTAGTAACATTAAGTGCTAATGCTTATATCAAGTATGGCATTTTCATACATTGGGTGTATTGTAATTAGAAAGAGTAGAGGAAAAGAATTAAAACGTGGATAGTGTACACTTCTTTCATAGTGGGAAAAATAGAACAAGACACCTGGGACATGGTGGGCTCCACTCACTACAGAACCTGTATCTATGCTTAAAATGTAATTATGTTTACCTGACAAAGGCATAAAGCTGCTTAAGAAATAACTCTCCTAAATAATGTATGCTAAAACCTAACAATTACTAGAGAAGTTATAAGAATATATCTTTCTCCACATATCTATGTCAATGCTACATTTCATGAAACCCCACTTAATTCATTACCTGATAAAGGAATAAACCTGCTAAAAGAATAGATTTATTGTGTACTGAGGCAATGCATTTAAGGGGTCTCTACAGAATAAAAAAGTAGTTCCATTGACTGAGCTGAGATATGTTCTTGAATAGGTTGGGACTGATTAACTAAACTTTTATGCACCGTTTATTTCTTGAAAAAACAGGTATATTCATGGCAACAATTACTTATGCACCAAAGTCGTGTACAATTCCTGTGGCTGGCATTCACCAAATCTGTGCTAAGGAAATACCACAGAGCCTTGGTTAAACACCTTATGTGTACATGACAGAAAAAGAAAGTGGCTTACGTGATTTAATAGTTAATATTATGATCCTAATTCACACAAGAGTTACAAGGTCTTTATATAATATAAGCTTTTTCATGGCATTCAGTTATAAAAGTTGCAAATCCACATCAAGGAATTAATTTGTATACTTATGGAACTTATAAATGCTCTGTTTATTTGTATGTATCCAGCCACCTCTCCAGCATTCCCATATGTTGCAAAAGTTTAACTGACAGCCTCAGTGAGACAGGAGCTAGATTACAAGAAAGCATGTCCTGCTCAAAAGATCAAACTGCCACTTAAAATCTGTATTTATACAGGATTCCCCAAAGTGGCCCCACACTTTTTAAAGAAACAGAGATGTCAGACCTAAAATTTCAAAGCAGTATAATAGGTTTTAGCAAGCCCATTCCCATTCATGTTAATGGGAATCACATGGCTAAATTCCTGTTCGACATTTTGAAATTTTAGGGGCAAAATGTAATTTCAACAGCAATAAATATTTTCGAAGACACAGACCCTTTTTCCAGTTTTATGTTTGTTCTGTAACAATTTGTTTTCTGATTTACACTACTTTGTTTCCCTTTCCTGAAGGAAATCATTTTTCTTTGAGCTAAAAGTGGTCACCTAAACAATCTGCTTCCTCCCACATGCAAGTAGTTAGATCAAAAGTAGCCCTGAGCTGAATTCACAGCACAGGTACAGGAAAAGTAGGAAGAAGGTGGCATGGAACCAGTTGCAATAAAAATATAAAAGTGACCTATCTGAAACTCAGTAATTTAGGGTAAAGTTGCTTCCTCTCAAGTGAAAACATGGCTTTTGTGACTCATCCTACTGACTCACAAGTATATGTATATTCTACTATACCTATAAAAGTTCTTGTTTTATCCTGTTTGCCAGAAACTGGACTTTCCTGCTGTGACACCCACTGCTGGCTATGGAAGCACCAACACCGATGGCATCCAAGGAGTAAGTTATATTCAGCCTTGCAAAAAAGTCCAGGGTGTTTCCCATATACAGTATAATTAAATACAGATGCTATGTTACAATTATGTTAAGGGTGTGACACAGACCAAAAAAAGGAACTTATGAGATAAGGCTCACATGCTGTTCTAAATTCACCTTTTTGTGCACAGATGTTATAAATAGTTCTGAATATTATAGATACAAACACTTCTATACTTTGGGTTGATTCAAAATCTGGATCTCAGTCTAGTAGTTTAAGATCATTTCTTCAGATTACCCACTGTTTTGAGATCATTTAAACTCTAGTTGTTTGACATAATGGATGGGCACCGCATTTCAAGAAAGATGTGGAGAAAGTCCAGAGAAGAGCAACAAGAATGATTAAAGGTCTTGAGAACGTGACCTATGAAGGAAGGCTGAAAGAATTGGGTTTGTTTAGTTTGGAAAAGAGAAGACTGAGAGGGGACATGATAGCAGTTTTCAGGTATCTAAAAGGGTGTCATAAGGAGGAAGGAGAAAACTTGTTCACCTTAGCCTTTAAGGATAGAACAAGAAGCAATGGGCTTAAACTGCAGCAAGGGAGGTTTAGGTTGGACGTTAGGAAAAAGTTCCTAACTGTCAGGGTGGTTAAACACTGGAATAAATTGCGTAGGGAGGCTGTGGAATCTCCATCTCTGGAGATATTTAAGAGTAGGTTAGATAAATGTCTACCAGGGATGGTCTAGACAGTATTCGGTCCTACCATGAGGGCAGGGGACTGGACTCGATGACCTCTCGAGGTCCCTTCCAGTCCTAGAATCTATGAATCTATGAATCTATGTCAGACTGTTTGAAATAAATATTGTAAGCAAGAGACTCCAAGGTGTTGACCTTGATATATCTGGAGCAATGGAACAACTGGACAAAGCAAAGGGATTTCAAAACATTCTGAAGAGTGCACAGAAGTTGGTAGAGGAACTTCACACTGAAGCTATTTTCCCACCCATTCAAGAATACAAGAGTCACCGGAGAAGACATTTTGATTATGAGCTGATTGGTGCTGCAAGCCTGGGAGGCGGGAGAAGTGAAGCAGTGACGGCGTGCTCGGGGAGGAGGCGGAGCAGGGGTGAGCTGGGACAGGGAGCTGATGCAATTTTTAACTTGTTCTTTTCCTATTTCAGCCTCTGATCCTACCTCATTTTCACTGGCATTCACTATGTTAGACATCCAATCACCACTAACCTTCTTGGTGAAAACTGAAACAAAGTAGTCATTAAAAACCTCTGCCATTTCCACATTTTCTGTTATTATTTCCTCCCTCACATTGAGTAATGGGCCTACCCTGTCCTTGATCTTCCTCTTGCTTCTAATGTATCTGTAGAATGTTTTCTTGTTACGCTTTATGTCTCTAGCTAGTTTGATCTTGTTTTGTGCCTTGGCCTTTCTAATTTTGTCCCTACATACTTGTGTTATTTGTTTATATTTGACCTAGTTCAATTTTACCCCGGCTTGTACACACCAAAGTAAGTTGTCTCTCCAGAGCCTCAATATCAGCCACCTCCTGACTTTTCTCACCCCTGGCTCATGACTATTGGGGTAAATTTACCCATTAAGGCCTCATTATCAGAATTCTTCTTCCTCTCTTCAGCATGCCCTTTCTCTCAGGCCTTGGCCACAGTTTGTTCCTCCTAGGAGTCAGCCAAGCCTATACCCTCCTTCTACTCTAGGTGTTCCTGCTCTAGTGTTTCCTGATCTACTCCTCCCTTCCTGAGTTTCTCTCCCAGCTTTGCCCCCCAAGTCCTCCAGCATGTCAGTTCTTTCTGAGTTTGTTAATATACATCTAGGATGCTTTTATATTACCCCAGGAGGGCTATCTGCAGAGTCTATACTCAGAAATACTTTATTTGGAACTCCTTGTTGGCATCTCTCCCTACATCCCTTGTCCTTCTTACTCAAAGGAAATGGTGTCCAGTCCATTCCTATCATGACTGCACAGGATAATGCCTTTACTATTCCTACTCTCTGCCACTTAAATCTTCCTCCCATCTCCAATGGGACAATAGTGATGGGATAAGTATTATTTTCCCTATACACAGAGTGGATGGTTATCATCACCCCTGTTGCCACTGAGGCTTAATCCAGGTGCTTTGGACTTGAGGACATGCAGCTGCCATGTCTACCACCTATTCTGATGGGAGAAGTCTTTATCCCAGACCTGCCTTTTACACCTGCCCACCCACAGAACTCCATGACTGCCATCCATGTATGTGAAGTCTTTCTTTGAGTCCTTTATCCCTATAGTAGTAACAAATACAGTTGGGGCACCCTTGTTCGCCCCTTCTATCCTCTTCCTGGGTTTTGACAAAGGAGGTTCCTCAACCTTCTTTCCTTTTTCCCTGCTTGAGTTCTATCTGTGGGAAGTCTGCTTCCACGTACTTCTCTGTTAGTTTTACCATAGTCTCTGATGATTCTGGCTGACACCTCCAGACCTAGACACTAGTAGCCTAGGGAAAGCTCTGTGGAAATTGTTCAAGGATAATTGAGTCCATCGGGGATGCTATGTCCTGCTTATCTGGCCTCAGTCACTGAGCAGCCCAGTCTGACGGTTTGTGTGAAAATGCCCTGGGATGTATCTCACCATGCTGTCTGGCTGCTCTAAATTGTTGCCAATATTTCTCCCCTGAGAGATACAACTTGGCCAGAATAGTGGCCTTCAATGTATCATAATCTTTGGCATGGTGCTTGCTCAAGGCTGGATGAGCTACTTGAGCCTTCCAGGTCAGATAAGGGCCTAGTCATAGCACCAAATATGCTTGTCCCATCTGGCACTGGTAGCCACTCAAATGTTAGCAAAAAAGCATGAGGGTCATTCCCCAGGGCCATCTTACATAATCCCAGGCCCACCATCCAATTTCTAGTTCCCTCACTGGAACTCACCAGCTTCTGCAAGAGCTACGGCTGTACCTGAGACTGTTTCTTGATAAACTCCTGCAATTTCTTGATAAACACTGCTGCTCCACCTGCCAACCCAGCAGGGCTTCTCTCTCTTCCTGCTGGGTCTTCTGCGTCTCTTTCTGTTGCTTGACTGGCCAGCACAGCACCTCATCTATTGTGTCCAGATCCCTTGCCCTAGCACAGGTCAGCCCCTCCAGGGTCCTTCTCTTCACCTGCTTTTCTAACTAGCATTATTCCTTTATTAGTTATCCTACTCAAGTTAATGGAAAGTATTTATGTGTAAGCACATGAAAGCAGAATATGGAGCAGATATTTTCAATGTAAAAAATGTAATAGTCAAATAGTAGAAAAAAATAAAGAAGAGTGGTCTAAAATGAAAACACTGATGGACACTTAGCAACAATTCATGGACAGATTCCATTATAACTCATTACATTCTCTTTTACAGATTTACTATTTATTATTTTGAAGTGCAAATATAGTAATATATTCAACTTTTTATTAAGCTAAATGTGATTGTCTACTTGTATGGCAGATCCCCAGTCACTCAAATATTGTCTCTGGCTTGTCCTTTTCTGACATCGATTTCTAGCTGCTTCTTGTTTGCTAGAGTGATACCAAAAGTGAAAACCAAAATAGGGGGTGAAGAATGATTTTAACAAGGCAGCCATATAAAGCCACTGTATTCCCCATTTCCTTTTCTCCACCTGCAGATCTCAACAGAATTGCATTTGTAAGCTTATTTCTTAGCACTGAGTATGAGTGGAAAAGGTAAAGAACTCCCCGTGACAGTGGTATTGCATCCTATCCATTGGGTCAGTAGGGAGTGATCTAAGAGAATCTTGCTAATTCTTTAGTTCAAGCATATCTTTTGGAGAGTAAGGCCTGGTCTACACTAGGACTTTAATTCGAATTTAGCAGCGTTAATTCGAATTAACCGTGCACCCGTCCACACCAGGAAGCCATTTAATTTGACCTAGAGGGCTCTTTAGTTCGAATTCGGTACTCCACCCCGACGAGGGGAGTAGCGCTAAATTCGACATGGCTATGTCGAATTAGGCTAGGTGTGGATGCAAATCGAACTTACTAGCTCCGGGAGCTATCCCACACTGCACCACTCTGTTGACGCTCTGGACAGCAGTCCGAGCTCAGATGTTCTGATCAGCCATACAGGAAAAGCACCGGGAAAATTTGAATTCCTTTTCCTGTCTGGCCAGTTTGAATCTCATTTCCTGTGTGGACGTCGTGGCGAGCTCAGCAGCACTGGCAGCGATGCAGAGCTCTCCAGCAGAGGAGTCCATGCAATCTCAGAGTAGAAAGAGGGCCCCAGCATGGACTGACCGGGAAGTCTTGGATCTGATCGCTGTGTGGGGCGATGAGTCTGTGCTTTCGGAGCTGCGCTCCAAAAAACGGAATGCAAAGACCTACGAGAAGGTCTCCAAAGCCATGGCACTCAGAGGATACAGCCGGGATGCAACGCAGTGCCGCGTGAAAATCAAGGACCTGAGACAAGGCTACCAAAAAATCAAAGCGGCAAACGGACACTCCGGAGCCCAGCCCCAGACATGCCGCTTCTACAAGGCACTGCATGCCATTCTCGGTGGGTCTGCCACCACTGCCCCACCAGTGACCGTGGACTCTGAGGATGGGATAGTGTCGAGGGGCAGTTTCTCTGCGATGTTCGCCGTGGGGAAGATGAGGAAGGGTTTGTGGAGGACAAGGCAGGCGACAGCGGTTACAATACTGCTTTCCCCGACAGCCAGGATCTCTTCATCACCCTCACAGAGATCCCCTACCAACCCTCCCCGGCCGTTAACCCAGACTCCGAATCAGGGGAAGGATCAGTCGGTAAGTGCTATAAACATGTAAACATTTATTTCTTAACAAAACAGGAATAAAAACTATATAAAAAGAAGGTCAATGCATATAGGGATCGAACAGAAATCCTCTTGGGACATTTCAACGAAGCTCTCTGAGAGGTACTCGAAAAGCCTCCGCAGGAGGTTCCTGGGGAGAGGTGCCTTGTTGGGTGCTCCGTGGAAGCACACTCTTCCGCGCCAGGCCATCCTGAGGTATAATGGGAGCATTGCCTCGACCAGCATCGCAGCATAGGGCCCTGGTCTGTGCAGGGATTCACGCAGCATGCGCTCTCTGTTTCTCCTGGAGACCCGCCTCAGGGTGATCTCGCTCGGCGACTGCTGCATCTAATTAGGGGAATTACTTTAATGTTACTATTGTGAATGCTTGACTTTTCCTTTGCATAACAATGACCGTCGTTTAACAGCCACGTGTTGGAGGCTGCAGAGGAAAAGCATACAGGGATCTTTCCCGGGGACAGCCGCGAGGGGCTGGAACAGGGTCAGACTTTATGCTTTCCAGATTGCCTGCAGCAGGAGGGCACTGCTATCCATTAACTGTTAAGCAGCCTAAAGTTTACGGCTTACCAGGCCTGGCTGCTACACGGATTCTGCTGTCCTGCCCCGCTTGTCTGATCTCCAGTGCAAGACCCCAGGCAATGAAAGCGAATGCCGAAAATTCGAACTTGTCCTGAGAGCACATGAGATTAGGTGCCCTGTATGGTCTTGTTCACAGAAACTGAGTAGACTGTGTTCAGTGTTCGCAAACATGTATCTTTGGAAGGAAATCACTTCCTTTTTCCCATCACACAGCTGCGGCTCTTTCCCGAACTGCCCCGGCATCCCCCTCACAGAGGCTGGCGCAGATTAGGCGGAGAAAGAAAAAGACTCGGGACGAGATGTTCGCTGAACTGATGGCCTGCTCCAGAGCCGAGGCGGCCCAGCAGAGCCAGTGGAGGGAGACCCTCTCTCAGCAGCAGCGCTCACACAGTGAACGGGAGGACAGGTGGCGGCAGGAAGACCAGCAGGCGACTCAAACGCTGCTTGGACTAATGAGGGAGCAAACGGACACGCTCCAGCGCCTTGTGGATGTTCTGCAGGACCGCAGGCAGGAGCAGAGAGCCCCCCTGAACTGTATCTGCAACCGCCCTCCCCCGCCACAAAGTCCTGTCCCCCCCTCACCCAAAATCACAAGAAGGAGGGGCGCTAGGGGCCGTGAAAACTGTCACTCCACCCCAGCAGAGCGCTCATGTACCAAACAGCTCTCATTCCCTAAAGTATGAGAATTGCTTGCCTTCCTGGCTCACCCGATCCCAAATCCCAGTTTCATCCCCCAACTGTGTAGTTGAGTATTAAAAATAGTTTGCTGTTCATTACTGTTTCCATCATGTTTCTTTGCAGAAGACTTTGTGTGAAGGGCGGGGAGGGGTTTGTTAATTGCATAGGACAGCCACCATTAACAGGGTACAGACATGGGGGCAGGATCAACAGCAGGTCACACACAGAGTGCAGTCACTAGGCACCCGGGTCACTCTGCGAGGTGTCTGCTGCCACAGGTCAGTCTGGGAGGTGTATGTTGCCCCAGGGTCCGAGCGCCTGGCATCCAAAAATGGCAAGGCAGGCTGCCCTTACCATGCCCTTCCACCCTAGCCATGAACCTCTCCGATGCCCTGAGCCCCAGCCAGAGCCATCATCCCCCCACACCTACTCACCCTTCCCACACACCCCTCACCCCTTACTGCAAACCCACCCCTTCCTGCACACCCTCCGGTAACCGTCCTCCCCCCAGAGACCGCTGTAGGAGCAGGAGCCTGTCAGTCCTCGAGTGTAGAAGTGGTCTGTACATCACTGCACACCGTACCCACCACAGTCTGCGTCCCTGTTGGAACCCTTGAACGAGAATTCGTTAGTAAAGAAAACTTTGTTAATTAAAAATGTTCCAATAACTTTATTTTTAAACGTCTGTTGGAAGGGGGGAAACCTGGTGAACGGGGTATGTAACTGCTGAAAAAAGTCAATAGTAACTGAAACAAGGGCAGGTTCAGCTTCTCTGTAAAGAGACTGGACAGTCATAGGTTACCCTGCTCTCTGAGGAACCTAGCTTTCAAAGCCTCCCGGATGCACAGCGCTTCCCGCTGGGCTCTTCTAATCGCACGGGTGTCTGGCTGAGCGTAATCAGCAGCCATGCGATTTGCCTCAACCTCCCATCCCGCCATAAAGGTCTCCCCCTTGCTCTCACAGAGATTGTGGAGCACACAGCAAGCTGCAATAACAATGGGGATATTGGTTTCGCTGAGATCCGAGCGAGTCAGTAAGCTCCTCCATCTCCCCTTGAGACGTCCGAAAGCACACTCCACCACCATTCTGCACTTGCTCAGCCGGTAGTTGAAGAGCTCCTTGTCACTGTCCAGGGCGCCTGTATAGGGCTTCATGAGCCAGGGCATTAGCGGGTAGGCTGGGTCCCCGAGGATCACTGTAGGCATCTCCACATCCCCAACACTTACTTTGTGGTCCGGGAAGAAACTACCTTCCTGCAGGCGTCTAAACAGACCAGAGTTCCTGAACACACGCGCGTCATGAACCTTGCCCGGCCACCCGACGTAGATGTTGGTAAAAGTCCCCTATGGTCCACCAGAGCTTGCAGCACCATTGAAAAGTAGCCCTTTCGGTTAATATACTGGCTGGCCTGGTGGGCCGGTCCCAGGATAGGGATGTGAGTGCCATCTATAGCCCCACCGCAGTTTGGGAATCCCATCGCGGCGAAGCCATCTATGACGACCTGGACGTTTCCCAGGGTCACCACCTTTGAGAGCAGTAGGTCAACGATTGTGTGGACTACTTTCATCACAGCAACCCCCACGGTAGATTTGCCCACGCCAAAGTGGTTCGCTACTGACCGGTAGCTGTCTGGCGTTGCAAGTTTCCAGAGGGCTATGGCCACTCGCTTCTGCACACTCAGGGCTGCTCGCATCCGGGTGTCCTGGCGCTTCAGGGCAGGGGCCAGCAAGTCACACAGTTCAAGGAAAGTGCCCTTACGCATCCTGAAGTTTCGCAGCCACTGTGATTCATCCCAGACCTGCAGCACTATGCGGTCCCACCAGTCCATGCTTGTTTCCCGGGCCCAGAATCGCCGTTCCACACCATGAACGTGACCCATTGCCACCATGATCTCCGCGGCGCGGGATCCCGTGCTTTGTGAGAGGTCTGTGCCACTCTCACACTTCATGTCCTCACCGCGCTGCCGGAGCCTCCTCGCCCGATTTCTCAGCAGCTGACTGTGGAAGAGGTGTTCTATAAGGTGCGAGGAGTTGACAACGGCCATAAGTGCAGCGATGATCGCAGCGGGCTCCATGCTCGCAGTGCTGTGGCGTCCGCACTGTCACTGACCAGAAAAGTGCGCGAACAGAGTTCCCGCCGGCGCTTTCAAGGAGAGAGGGCGGGAGTGACGGTTGAATGACGACAGTTACCCAAAATCACCCTCGACACATTTTTCCCCCAGAAGGCATTGGGGGCTCTACCCAGCATTCCAATGGGAAGCGGGAACTGCGGGAACTGTGGGATAGCTGCCCAGAATGCACCGCTTCCAATGTCGACGCTTGCCCCGTTAGTGTGGACTCACAAAGTCGAATTAGTGTCCTTAGTGTGGATACACAAATTCGAATTCATCAGGTCGAATCCACAAATTCGACCTAAGTTAAATCGAACTACTCTTGTAGTGTAGACATACCCTAAGAAACTTGTAACATTTAGGACAAAACTAAATCAAAGTCATGTTTCCTCATAGGGTTATAAGTAGAGAAGGGAGAAGAATTGGAGGAAGAAAGGGGAAAAAAGCCTTATTAAACAAGTGGATGTAAATTATTAAAAGAAAAACAAAGAAATAATATACTTTGTTATTTTCTTCCTGGAATAAAAATCTGCACTCTTTTATGGAGGACTAGTATGTAGCTCAATATCTTTGTGCCATTGGGTGTGTTAATCCTACATAAAATGATGAGTTTGGAGTGATCTCCACCAAGGATGAAAGCTTAAATTTTTTTAATTTGTTAAGACATGGAATCCTATTTTTAACATGTGACCATGAAAGATAAATTGCCATGAAATACAAAATAGTATACAAATGAGTAGTAGACTTTGACAATATATCATATTGTGGGAAAATGACCTAAATGTTCCAGTTTTTATGAGGGTGCATGCTCCCCTCCTGACCTCTTTTCCAGATTTGTATTTGGAACTCGAAGGATATATTTCCCCTTTCGGAAATCTCTTTAAGGAGGTCTGTGGACAACATGTGTTCGAACAAAAGTTTCAGAACTTAAGGCCTTTCAAAGCTGCTTTTTTTATATATATTGCAGTTCTTTTCATTACAACTCATTTTGATGATGGTTGGCTGAACTCTTCTGAAAAAAAGTGAACCTGCCCAAAGTTCATAGGTTAAAAAATCTGAACTAAACTGAAGCAATACTTTTAATGGTATTTCTGAGGTTCTGTTTTAGAAGCTCAGAACCACCAGTGGTTTATGATTTTTTTTGTGACTTTGTACTTTGGTGTCTTACAGCAAAAGACAATGTTTCATTATGAAATAATTGCCATACAACTAAGACACACCTTTATCCATGGCCAGAATATGCTGCAATACATGATTACCCTATGATGCAAAGCACTTGATTATGAATTCAAAATGAACTGGAACATCTCTAGTTTTATCCATCCATATTTTCATGTCACTTGTCCACAGAATGTAGTATCAGATTAATACTTTAAATAGAGAATCAAAAACTTAGCCATACAGGTAAATATTCTATCAATGATGACTATGTTTGAAAATTGCTAAATATATTACCTATGTGTGTCTGCCTGTCTGTCTATGTATTACAAGTATCATAGCCTGCTCTATGAGAAAATTTATTTAACCATGTTTTTGCTAACCAATAGAGAAGAGCCCAATATGCACATTGTTCAGATTTTTTTCTTTGTTCCCATAGTTGGTAACTTTGTGCTTCTATGAAAGAGCAATGAACTGGAAGGTAAATGACAGCAAATGTTTTAGCTTGGGAGATTTTTTTTTTAATCTTTGTTTAAATTGATGAGACAGTTAACTAACTCAAATAACAAAAATAGCTCAATGAATGTCTGTTTCAGGCAACAAATATAAACTAAAAGCTACCAAAATCTCTTTGGCTCAAATGCAGCCAGGTGGCTCTCATCAACTTCAGTGCGAAGTATGTGTGTCCAAGGCTAAACTCTGGTCCGTTAAGCGATACATTTCACGTTTAGCAACCTAGAAAACCTACTGGGACAACTTCTGATCTTGGCTGCATTAGCTTCAGTAGGATTACATGGGTTTAACTGGGAGCAGAATTTGGGCCAATGTATTTTGTATGTGCGATTGAAACATAGCAAGCACTTTTTAGTTGGCAGCAGTTACAAAGGTCATGATTGGAATAGATGCCATATCTGTTTGTTAGATTTATTGAAACTCTCTCTATAAGATAATGGTACATATAGATAAATACTATTAGTATACTTTCTTTTAGTTTACAGTTGTGTTGACCTCTTAGGTTCATACCTATCTGGTAGCCATTTTCTAGGATTGTACAGCATTTATCTCTCACTAGACTTACAAGTCAACAGGTCATAGAATTTTTTTTTTAAAAAAACATCTTTTCTCATTTCAGTTTTCCTGTAGAAAAAATCGCAGGGTCCCAGTTTGGCAGCATCTGGCAGAATTCCAAGAATTTGGAGAACCAATGATTCCAAGTTCAGTGCTTTCAGCTCCACCCTTCTTTTGCAGGTGAATGTACTGGTGGAGATAGCAATTCAGATTGCTAAGAGAATTCAGCACCAAAATTGCATGCACTATATTTCCTACACTCCCCTAAGTGAAAAGACTGGGATTCTGCCTCATTCTTACATATACCACACAAAACAAAGAAAGGCTCCTTGTGCCCTCTCCACCCACTTTGCACCTGCGTAAGGCCCAGACAGAATATGACCCCAAGTGCAGGGAAGGGACTCCTGATCAAACTCTCTAGCACTTGAAGACCAGTTCATTTGGTGACTGTGGGGAAAGGGTCATTTTCAAAGTCACAAAATGGCAGTTAGGCATCTAATTCTCATTAAAAACCAATGGAAATTAGGCACAATCATCATTTGTGCCTTTGCAAATCTCCCCCTGCATCGTTATCCTTAAATCCATGCTAGTCTTCATCTCTTTACTCATTTTCCCTTCCTCTATACACAGCTTCGCTCTCTTACGTCTCTCCCTTTACCATTTCCACTCTTTTGTCTCCTAGCTCTTCCTGTTTTTTTTTTAATTCTTATATATTATATCACAGTATTGAGTATTGACCAATTGTCTCTAAAAGCAAAAATGGAGGAAAAAAGCAGTTTTAACTAAATTTATGTAGCGAGCCTCAAATCTGACAGAATTTGGCATGGCTGTAGAATCATGTCACATTGTGGTAAGGCCTACTGTAGATGAGGGTATATTGAATTCAGCCCCTTTTTTGTTTTTGAAGGGAACAGAATGAGCACTGTGACCGGAAGATGTCAGCAGCTATTTCAAGTTGGTTAAAACACTGTGGTAACTGCTATTTAAAAAAATATATAAAGGCAATAAACTATTTTCCTCCTGGGGAGTCTCACAAAAGAGGTTTATGGATATGTTTAAAAATCCTGCACAGCTCACCTGTCAATCACATGGAAGGACTCTCTTGGCATTCACTAATGTTATGGCAGTTACCTCATTAAAATAGTCAATAGGATCCGTATCAAATTTTCCTTTCTGACTCTGAGTTGGGGTTGCCAGTTTAAAATTTTAATTTAATTTTTTTCCATTAACACAAAGCACTACTTGGTTCTGTGCTGACACCGCCCTAGCCTGCTACCTGACATGTTACAACCTCAACACTACCAGGGTTTGGTCACTCTTTAAAGAAGTGTTTACTTATTTCCTAAACCTTGTTAATGATACAAAAATCTTCAGTTTTAAGAGCCATTCATCCCTAAAGCACTTTTAAAATACATCGGGTCCACACACAAACGTGCTTCAGCTGGTTTACAAATGTTCTGTCTAAACTGTACCATCCTCAACCATTTTAGCACCAATCTGCATGCTGACTAACTGAAACAGTTCAACTAGTCTTCTCTCTACCTTTTTTTATGGTGCACCAGTATTGACTTTGGAAATCTCCAAGAATCCATTACTTCTGCAAACTGTGTCAGGAACAGTGAGATCAAAGGGTACTGCAATTCATATGATTTGGTACAGTGCTAGTGAGGATGGAATGCAAAAGCACAAGGGTTGTCAACAGATTCAACATAGCTGGTGTGCACTCATGAACAATCTGTGCTTGAAAATGTTCTGTTCAACCAGTTCTAGCGTTAGACACATCCACAGAGAACAGTTTGGTGTCAATTTTGATAGTGAACACAAGAACTTTGGTAGTGACTCCAACCTAGTCACAGAGAGCATAAAGTTGTGGAGTGATTCCCCATTTCAAATTTCTGGCCAATACTTTAGAGCAACTGAAGAAAAAATTCACACAGTTTTTAAACAAGGAGATTTAGGGCCTGAGCCTGCAGATCTTTACTCATGTGAGTAGTACTGGCTTCTGTGTGTAAGGGTTTTCAGGCTCAAGCTTTTTAATCAACATGAGTAGATGCTTATGATGTGGACATGTTCAATAAAGAACTTACATTAATACTAAGTCTTAGTGCATTAATTCATGGCACTTCCGGCAATTTGGGACACTGCAGAAAGTATGGTCTCGTTTTTGTTGTTTTTTTTCCCCAGTGTAGGTCATAGCGAATGCTTTCATGTACTATGTATAACATGCAGTACACAAACTTCTAACACAGCTCCTACTACACTAGATATTTATAACGCACTAGAATAAAAATATAAAGAGCCATATTTTCAAGGACTGGTCTTAGTACAGACAAAGCTATGAATATGGACAAATCTCTGAATGCCTTATATATCAAAAATTGAATCCTAGAACTGTAGTTATATATTTTCACTTTTTCCCCTCTCAGAAGTATAGCGTATTTCTGCTTCAAGATAAAAGTCAATTTCACAAAAAGATATTCAAGTAGAGAAAATAATTTGAGCGATTGAATCAGGTCCAGCTAAGGAGGGTTTGTTTCTGATGGGAGAATGCATAATCCTTTTTCAGAACAACTTTGGTTTAGCATTGTATGCTGGACTATTTCCCAGCCCTAGCCACAGTCATACATTAGTAGCTGCCTATAGGGCTAGCTGCAAAAAAAGTAGCTGCTAGAACTATTAAGATGCAGAAAATAATCCCCGGTACATTTTAAACCCAGGTTTTAATATTCCTAGGGTTAAGTGAGCATCATGCTTCTATTTATTTATTTATTTTACCTTATAAGATTTTCTTTTGTAAGGAGCTGTAATTCATTCTTAATAACCTCCAAGTAATTTATGTGAGAAAAGCGATCACATTTTACTATGATGGGAAATTTGTCTGCTCTCAAGTGTTCAGAGTAAACATCATATATTTTCTTCCTTGCCTATACTTAATTTCTCTCTCCATCTGCTTATTTATTATTAAATATCTGCAAAGCATTTTGGGATACAATTTGTATGAGACACACTATACAAAATAAAGTGGTGCTGTAGTTTGGATGAATCTGTTCTGTGAAAGGATTTGTTTTACTTTATAATTATAATTAGAGTTATAGATTGGGCCATCTCAGGCACATGGACTAGAGGCAACCCAAACAAATTCCCATTCCTGAATGTTATTATATACATTCTCCACTGTCAACAGCTTCTTGAAAAAGCCTGCATATATAAATGGGCCTTACATCGTATTCTAAAAGTCCACAGAGCCAGGCTTGGTTAGAACTACTGGGAGGAAGTGAATTCCAGAGTTGATGGTCCATCCCAGCAAATAGCCTGCTTCTAGCTCCCAGAAGTCATGACAGGCACACAGAGAGAAATAACTAAGATCCAAACTAAATACAGCTTTATAGATCCTTATCAAAACCTTGAATTGAATCCAGGAGCAAATAAGAAGCCAGTGCAGTCATCAGAGAAGTCAAATGCAGCTGTTTGACTGTCTGTTAAACTGCTCGCTGGCCAAGAATACAAAAAAAAAAAAATCCCACTTCAAAGAATCAGGAGGGTTTCTTCAACCAGTCAGAAATTGGTTTTTGACCTCTCCTGACTTGTGTAAGCTTTCATGAATCCCACCTGTGGTTTCTTTTCTAAATGATTTGATGATAAAAAGAGAATATTTTTTTCTTCTTTTATTTGGAGTAAACTCCTCCCTATTCCTATTATATATAACATTGCTCAAGCCAGCTCTGTCTATTACTACCCTTCAGTGGCAGAAGCCAATACTGTCACTACTACTCTTCTCTGCATTGTACTTCCTGCCACGCTAAACTCCCTAGTTAACAGAGATCTTGTTTGTGTTGCTCACATGTAAGTTTTCACACAGTTCTTGGTTTGAGCACTGAAAACCCATAAATTATTAATATTGGATAATCTCACTCTGAATTACATTTCATTTTTAAAGAAAAGAGACATCCTGTTACAAATGCATTATATAAATATTTAGGCCGATATTTTCAAAACACGACTAGAGATTTTTAATACCTCAGTTTTCCAGTGCCCAACCTGAGATGTCTCAAAAGGGGCCTCATCTTCAGAAAGTGCTGAACAGATGGACCTTCTGAAAATCAGGCCTTATTCAAGGTGTCTTAGGTTAGGCACCCAAAAACTGAAAAGTCCAAGATCACTAGTTATTTTTAAAACTCTTAGTCTTATAGCCAAGAAACAGTATCTTTTTCTTTAACATTAAAGGTCTGGGAAAGAAAACACAAGGGAAAAGGCATTAATATTATAGTACCATTCAAAAATAACAGAGAGTATTCAAACCTGCATAGGGGTGTTGAGTGTGCAAGGTAAGCATGACTGGACCTTCAAGTGAGCATAAGCTGGTTTTAATAATATATAATATTTACATGCTAATTAATGTGCTTTTTCAAAAGAAACTTTATGTTAAAAAAATTCTGCAAAATTTGACAGATGATCCAGATATGAAGTGCCGTTAAATGACACAAAAGATATATTTGTGATGTATCAGGTGTAAAAAAAATGGGGAGGGATTTCAATCATGGAAGATCATGGATAATGTATAATTCCATTCATTAAAGAATCAAGGGAAAGGCCAGCACCAGCTTCAAATGGCCCAATATGGGCAAGTCATGAACCCAACATGACCAGAATCCAAACACTGAAGGCTCCAGATGACAATCTTTCTTTTCTTTAAGATACAACTGGAGCAATAAAACTGTCATGCACCATGGAACTGATAGAACTTATTTGGATTGTGTTATTTTACTGAAGTGATATTATCCTCTCCCATCTAGCAAGGCTACGAAAGTCTGTCTCTCTAGGCTTTGGAGGCCTGGTCTTGCTAAGAGTGAAGGTAAATCAAGAAGATACTGGAGGCCCTTACACTATTCTTTGGGTCTAGTTGATCCTATCTATTTCTAATGGCTTCTTTTGATATCCCATGCCAACAGGATACCTGTTCATTCACCTGCTTTTGCTACAATTCTAGTGGGCACCATAGGTCAGATCAGCCTCTGAGTTTTCTGTAGTTTCAGTGATGTTTATGGGGGTTTTGTTAGCAGGATGAGAGCACAAAGGGACTGATTACCCAAAGGTCGGCCAACTGGAATGTGGGAAATGGTGGGAAATTGTTACCTCAGGAGAATGGAATTCCTAGTGAAAGCTTTTCTCTAGTTCTCTCAGCCCAAGTCTTTGTTGTTGTTGTTGTTATTGGGGTAGTGGTGGTATGGGCATACAGGACTTCTGAAAGCAGGAACTGCAGTGGGCTTTATTTTACCTGTTTTACTGCAATTTCTTTATTTAAAAAACATTCATTCCAATGAAGCCAAATTCAACTGTTTCTCACACCTCTAGTGATAAGTAACTATGTGAACTAGTAATAGTGAAAAGTTTATTCTTGCTGGATGATGTGGCAAAAGTAACTTTACTATATACTGAATAAAGTCCCAACACAGCTCCAAAGAAATCCATGGAAAAATTCCAACCTACATCACTGGGTGTAGGAGCAGGTGGCCCTAAATTAGTAATAGTTGAAGTGCCATTAGATTTATCTTCCACAGCCTAGTACTATATGTGCGTGGCATGATTCATTGCAGAATCCAACATAAATTATGAATCCATGAAAAATTGGTGGTTATACAATGCAAGCTTCAATGGCTAGAATTTGTATTCCTGCTTCTTGTTCTTCTCATTTAACTATAGAGGCTCTGTTAGTAGTAAAAGTGCTATTTAATTTTCCTTCCCCTCTTACAGGTTTTATCAAAATACAATAGTCCCTGCTTCATTTCATGGAATACCTTTCCCCAATGCCCCTCACCCTTTTGCTGCAATAAACGCAAAATTCAGAAGCTAGATTTTGCCTACTTCAATCCCCAAGTGAAGTTTCAATTGCTGAGCTCTGTTAAATGACTGCTGAATTCAACCCCAGAGGTGGCTGTATTTCAGTGCAAAGTAAAGTGATGTCATGTTTGTAAAGTGGTTCAGCATAAAAGTACTACTACTACTACTTAGCACTGATATGGTATAGCAGGTTATATTTTTCAAAGCACTGTACAAACATTGGGCCAAATGTTGTGGTCAATTAAGCAAAAAAGTAGCTGAGAGTTTTGTGCAATTAAGGATCCAGAATTTTCCTAGCAGCAATTAACTATACAAGATAATATTGTTGCATACATAGTGATCACCCTTAAAATACTGTCCATTGTCTAAGATAAAGCCTTATGATTATTATTTATATTGTGGTAGCATTCAGGAATGTCAAATAGAATGAGGGCCCCATTCTGCTAGGTGCTATACAAATATATAGGAAAGATGCAGTCCTTGCTCCAGAGAGCTTACAGTGTAATTTAAAACAAGATGAAATGCATAACAAACAATAGGAGGACATCTTAACTATCTGAGGAGCAGATATGGAATAGATTTTCAATTGATTTATCTATCTAAATAACGTTTCTTCAATATTTACAGTATTCAGGATATTTGTAGTAAGGAAAATAATGTTTACTGATGAAAATAGTGAGGTAACCATCTTCTAAAGCAACACTGGTAAGCTTTTGGGGTTCCCTTTGTTTTTTGTTTTTGTTTTTTTAAGTGGACCAGTGTTTAAATATTTGTAAAGTGTGGAAAGAGATAAGAACAAGTAAGAAAATTCCAATTTTTTAAGAGCCCTCAGTACTGAAAGCACATAAACTACATAAAAGAAAAAAAATCTGAACTTTTGGGGTTTCTTAGGAAAGTAGGAAAAACAGCATATTTCAGTTGGTTTCACTTTCTAAAGAAAATCTTTCACAAAGTAGGAAAAATACAATAGGAAAATGTAATGCAAAACCTTGAGTCTTCTTTATAACCAAAAGGTATTCACTATGCTTTCTATGTAAAGTGCTAGAGTCTAGTGCACAGCTGGTGGTCAGTGCATTTTAGGTCTCAGGGAGAGAAGCACTATGGGACCCATAGACCACCAGAAACTATATAATTATGATCTTTGAAAGCAATTGATTTAAAGGGACTGACACTTTAAATCTTGTCAATTTTCTTTTAAAAAAAGTTAAAAAGCCGTTTCCTACATGACACCTGCCCCTGAGATCCCCTCCCTATTTTTGTAAATTTACATTCACATTTTCCTATTTTTAATAAGTTTCCTCCTATTAATATGTTTTTTTTCTCTCTCTCTCTCTCTCCATATAAAAGACCCAATCAAAAAGGAAGGGAAAATGACTTGCTAGGTATATCTACTCTGCAGCTGGGAACATGCTTCCCAGCTCAGGTAGACAGACATGCGCTAGCTCTGCTCGAGCTAGTGCGCTTGAAAAAGAGGTATAGCTGAGGGTAGCACAGATGGCTGCTTGCCTAAGTACAAACCCACTTGGACTCTCTGGATACATACTTGGACATCTTACCGAAGCTGCTGCTTGTGCTATCCCCAGCTACACTGCTATTTTTAACATGCTAGATTTAGCAGAGTTAGTGCATGTCTGTCTAGCTGTGCTGGGGAACATGCTCCCAGCTGCACTGTAGACATACACATTGACTATTTAGGGGAAACAGTGAAACTGATTAAACACAAGCTGCTGTCAAACACATAAAGTAGGCAGAAAAAATTCTTCTGATAGAAGTGTGATTATTAAGTTGATAGTGTCCCTTTAAATTCAATGGACCAGCAGTATCTGACCCTTACAGTATAGTGAGCTGTGCACTGTTGGATTTGAAATCTTTAGAAATACAATGGGCTATACTGAAATGGTGTAATGGGCCTTGAGCTGGCCTTCAGAAGCTAGTCTATGCTTTCCCCAGGCCTACAGTGATACACCTTGCCCACTGGTGGAGAATGCCCCTCATATAGAGTACATTCACTATGAATAATGCTCTACCTTTTCATTCAACAGCACAGTACACATAAAAGGCCAGAGAACAGATTGGAGTTGCTCTCAGGAAATATTAGCTTCACACCTTCCTTTTTGCTAGATGATTTTTATCTTTTTGTCAGTGAATATGATGAATGTATTTGGAGCTTAAAGCTTTTTTCATTCACCTCTGCCTCCCCTTTTGAGATTCTGTATTCACAGGCAGCACAAAGTTAGAGAATTTTGTATAAAGAAAAAAAATTCAGATATTAATTTTTCAAAGGATGTACTACAGTGAAAGAATGTTATGAATATATGTCCTGCAAAAGCATCAAGTTTTATCAATCTGTTATTCTGTTTGGATTTGAAACTTAAATCTCAAGGATTCTTTTGCATAAGGTTTTCTAGTTATAAAGCAAACGAAGCACTCTATATTTTTCCCTCCCAGTAAAAAACTTGTTTCATTAGCTGATCAAGTGGTAATTTTTTTAAACAATGCATGACAGGTACATACTCAAATCCAAACAACAAATAATTAACATTAATTAAATGAGACACCTTCAAAATTATGTGGAGGGGGGAGGCATTGTATGGATAAGATTGGTACCTTTTCCCTCCAGATCAGGCACCATTTTGGAACTGTAGCGCCTAATGAATTGCTCAAGTTCTCACTTTACAAAGAAAGAACATATAATACCTGATATTTTTCTCTCCCATAATAAAACACATCCATTTTAAAGGTTCCATCAGACTGAATTTCAGATACGCAAGAATAGCAAATAAATAATGATTCATTGGTGTCTTTCTTTGCATGCATTAACACTCTTTCCAAGTAACACATCAGCCTAGCTTTTGTATAAACTATACATTAGAGCTGAGCATTCTATTCCATCATACTATGTTAATACCAGGTGAAAAACAACCCTAGATTTTAATAACATTAAAGGCTTGTGTACTTTACCAGCTTGATCGAGGAAACCGTGCTGATGCCCCTTCTTTAACAAAAATTATAGCCAATATACATGCACAACAGTAGAATTTAAGGGCAGTGTTTGCCATTGCCTTGTACTTTTTGCCTTTCATAATATGCTAGGTGAATTTTTTAAAATGTTTAAAATGCTGTTTCACAAATGACTGAAAAAGTGCAGGATTTTCCTGTTAAGGTAAATACCACTTTAAAGTAAACAAGTATTTTAAGCAGTGTTGGCAATGAATATTAAAAAATGTACAATATCTGATAGGCTAAAGGGCTAGGCTGATCTTTTGTTTACATATATATTAGAAGGTGACCTATGTGCAGTAAAAAAGACATGAAAAATTGAAAGAGTTTAGTGAGAATATAAAGTACCTCTACTTCCTCACTATTTCAGTCCATTACCCTCCAAAGGTCCACCACACCTTTGCTGGAGACCCAAAGACACCTGCTTCAAGGTACTTCAGACTCAAGGCCCTATGTTACAGCAACCATTTAGCTGGACATAAAGTACTGGATGGGATCTCCCACTGTCAGTGTTCCTCATTTGTTTGCAAGATTGTTTTTAAATATAAAAAGGCCTGATCTCAATGGACTGAGAATGTGATCTTCAGGGTGTTCCTAGCACCAAGACCACATTAGTAATTTTTCGTTGTGTTTGAAGATATGAAGTAGTACATTGTGTGTATCCTGTTTTTTTCAGTGTTTAAATCTAAGCCATTTTTTAATACCACAAAGGTAAGAAGAAGGATTTGGAACTGGACTGGTACATTTCTTTCACTTGTACACTTATTAACTGAAAAAGGTCTCGATTTATCTGAAGGAGTGGGGGGACATTGTTAAACATATACCTATGTTAAGCTGTTTTATAATAAACTTCAACTAAAGGCAAATTTCAGTGGCTATCCCCTAGAAGCAAAGGTCCAAATTCTGCCATAATTTAGAGTAAGTCTAACTAAATCAATTTTGAGTAGCTGTGAGTAGAATAAGGCCATGAGCTTTTAATGGAAGCACATACACACACTTTCATTCCAACACCACAAATAAGAACGCCATATTATCTTAGTAAAATAATATACCATGTAATACAGCATTTAGGTTTAGTGCTATTTCACATGTTGAGCTTTGGATTCTTCTCAAGTAAAGTAGTGAAATCAAATCTCCAGTTGATACAGGAGATCTGTTTGCTTTTACAACAGTGTTTATCTATTTGCTTAAAGAATTCTTTCATATGGTCCCCAGACACGAGAGTTAATACTCTAGTCACATGTCATACTATATCCTCAGCTAAATTCCCTACTACTGGTGTATTCCTGGTTAATTTTGGTTCAAACTGACATCATATACAGAAAGGAGGCCAATGCGCTTCTTAGAAATCCAGTAGTCATGAGATTTTACCTGCTACCACAGATGATACACAGACACACACACACACACAAACACAAATAAAAAAACGACTCAGCAATTGCAAGAGTCACAATTTACCCTGGAAGCCTCTACTTAATATTCCGCTTGATCTGCCAAGTTTATAGCCTGGCAAATCTGAATACAAATGTTGATGCAAATGAGGATTCATTATTCTTACATCGTCTTTGTGTTGAAGCTTCATGTAACTTGGTTCCTGTGGTTGCTCAGGGAATGTAGATTGCAAGACAGCAAAAAATGACCAAAAAAAAAAAAAAAAAGAAGCAGCAGCAAATAGGGAAAAGAAAAATGATAGAAATGGAAAGAAATGGAAAAAATAAGCTAAAGTCTGATATGTAAATATATAGAATAACAAAGCATCAAGCTAATACATTATAATTTTTCTCTATTTTCTCTTCTAACATATATTTGCTTATCATCATCAGCAGAGAAGGAGTTAACTAACCAAGACCATTCTCTACAGAGTCAAAACATAACAATCCTCCTTTCACTGATTATACAATATTGTGCCCATTGTAAAGTCAGTGCCCCATTTATCTGAAAATTTCAACATTCTTTCATAATTACAGAGCTCATCGGCTGGTAGAAACTGTAAGAAGATTACAAATGAATAAAAAAGCTACCCCACCAGTTCTCCTTCTTTCATTATAAATAACTGCTGAATAATTCAGAAACACATTAAGAAAACTGCAGTACAATTAATAAATTACACATTGAAAATCATAATAGTTTAAAGCATACATTTATTGTTAGCTGTAGCCCATCACAAGTAAAGGGTTGAAAAACATCAAATTAGAGGAAACATGAAATGCTGCAAAATTATAATTAGATCCTTTACGTTACAGTCCATTGTTCTGATGAATCTTTTGCACTGTTAGCTTTTGTTCACATATAAATACCTTCTCAGTAAATAAAAATGTACTGTAGGCTTGACTTTTAGAGAATCTGTAAAGCTTAGTATATGCGATGATCAATAGTCAATGCTGTAAGGCTTGCTTCTTCATCCATAAATAAAGCACATTTGCATCCATTCAGTCAAATTAGCTCCATATAAAAAGGTGGTTATAATTAGCTCCTCTTTCAGGTTCACGGTTAAAACTCAAGCGTCCCTGCCGTCTTGATTAAATCCACCATTGTCTTCCAATATCTAGTGCTAATTCTTCCAAGGAAATATTCAGTTGAGGTGTTATTTTATTCTGCACTGCTGTTAGTTGTCTAATTTACGCCAAGTCCCTGCAGTGCTTTCCTTAAGCCATCCTCTTTGTCTTGCCTTTGAAATTTACCAAATCTTACAAGAAATCAATACTTAATTGATTATTCACTTTTCTGCAGCTTCAAACAGCAAGCACGCATAAGATCCTGGAGTAGTTACCCGATTTCCAATGCAGGAGGTTGTTTGGTGGCAGGGATCTGCAAGTATCCAACAGCAGGCACTCCATGAAGCTGTGCAGTGGCGTATAGTGCCAGCATCCGATAAAGAAAACGAAGATTCTCTAACGAAGCAGGAAAAGTTCCCATGTGAGACAGATCCATATCAATGCTTTAAATAAAAAGCGGAGGCAGTGGCAATCGAATTCAACAGCACCATTCTCTTGCAGTTATCCCCCTTTTTTTTTTTGCTCACCCTTTTCTTCTCATGGCACTGAAATGGAGTATCCAAAGTGCCACTGAACTCAGAGAACTCCATGCCGGAATGGGGGTGAGACTTGTGCTATACCTCTGACATAGAATAAGGATGGCAAGCACGTAACATTACGAAATGTAGGACAAATTCAAGCGAGAGAGAGAGAGGGAGAGCAAGAGACAGATGGCGGACCTGGCTAGAAGCCAAAGCCAGTGAAATGAATTACACTGCTGAATAACTGTACACCATTGATTCTGCCACTTGTTGCTGCATGGCAAAAAAAAAAAAAGGCCCTGATGTTGGCAGGAATCTCCTTGTGTGTCATGCATGCCACAGACAACTTTTCACACATAACTCACAACACTGACAATGATATGCCATCACAGAGAACGCCATATGTGTGGGTTTGTGTGCGTGAGAAAAAGAAAAAGTGTGCGTGTATGTGTGCGTGCGAGCGAGCAAGAGAGAGAGACTCTGTGTGTGAGTGTGTGTGTGTGTGTGTGTGTGTATGTAGGGGAAAACAATCACTGCAATCCAGCCATTTTGTTTAATGAAGAATGGAAGGCTGGCATTCAGAGACGTGGTTATGTGCCGCATATTAATGTGTGCTCTGTAGACATCCTCCCCCTTTTAAATGAGTGGCACAGGAATGAAGCCTTCTATAGAACAGCCACAGTGGGAGCAGGAACTCACAAGGTAACATATCATCGCTAAACCTAAAACTGTGGCATACGGAATTCCGCAGCAGAACAAGTTGCTGTCTGACAAGAAGAAAAGCTGGTCCCAGGGTTACAATGTTTGGGTGTTTTCGAAAAGATAGCCCGAGTCGTAGCAGATTGTTCAATAAATGCTTCATACCCAGGATGAAGGGATACATTATGGGATGCCCAGGGGGCTTTGGAAATCAAATACAATGTTTGAGTAGCACAATTTGAGGTACATTATAAAAAAGCAATTTGAATTGCCAATGAGGCGACACATATCTGCATGCTAATTAGACCTGTGTCAAGCTTATTCTGCAGGCTTCTGTTGATGGCTAGGAATGTGCTTGTAACTCTGCTGAGAGATTGTTTCTGCATAAATTATCAGCTTTGTCCTACTGATCATTTTCCACAAACAAACATGAAATGTAAGATCAAAAGGCAATTCTGAAATTAAAATTATTGATTGATAAAGCCTAGATTTCAGAATCTAATTAGAGGAGGCACAAACAAAAGCTGATATTATTACAGATTGTGCCTGAGCTAGCAGCCAGATTGTGAAAGGCTTGTAATTTATCTTTGTTTATGCAGCCAGGATATTAAAAATGTAATTAAAATGGTAAAATGATCTGAACAGAAATAGCCACCTAGTGGCAAGTATATTATTTTAAATGGATTATAAAAGCATTGGTCTGTACAAATAAAAGTTTTTTTTTTCATGACAAACGTAGCATCTCATTGAAAACTTACTGAGCAATTTGTCTTTTGCTAATAAGTTGTCTTTTGTGTTTTGTTCCATAGATAAGCAACATCATTTATAACCCTTATCTGCACACTAATAAACATTCAGTTATTACAGGTGGTGTGGGAACATCTTTCATAAATTATGACACACGAAAAACCCTCTTATATGCACGTACAATATATGTTTTGTAAAATTAGAATATTTATCTGACAGCAGCAGAAAAAGTTGCTTATTAACTCACTCTATTGCTCCATTTAAACTATGACATTGTAGAGATCCTACCAATGTGTTTTTCAGCTTTACCTCTATCTTGGTTGCTTAAAAATGCTATACAAAACACAGAGGGCCCAACTCGCTAAGTGCATGCAGATTCAATTACTAATATTTAAGGTAGTAAGGAGGCTTCTGTGATTTATATCTGCTATTTTTACTTTCATTTAGCACCTTTTCAGAGGAGCCACATGGATTAAGTATTTAAGGAGCACACTGTCTAATTGCACATAATATAGAAATGTATTTTAAAACTCCTCTGCCATCCCGGAACTCTGGATTGCCAAACTGCTGGAGTAAGCTTTGCAATATACTAATGAACCAGAATATTAAAAACAAACTGTAAACATTTTTTCAGAACAATGTCGTTGTGAGCTTGGAATTTGGTTGAATGGGGTTTAACACTTGTATTTCTTTATTTTATATCTCCACATGAAACCACTATGGAAACACTCAATTTTCTTTTTTTAAAGAAATTCACAATTTAAGGTCCTGTCAGCAGCTCTGGGGTCTTTTGTTAGGTGCACTTAAAATGCCAGATTAAATATTAATACGTGGTTAGAGTTATGCTATTTTGCAAGCCTTGAAACCCTATTAGTAAATCATGATCTGGTGACTGATGCAAGAAATTTCAAGGCGCCAACAGTGCAGATTGCCCATCAATCTGATGGATCACTAATTTTTAGTAAATCAGGCCCTTGGACTTTTAGCTGTAAGCAGATGTATGCTTTGCGGTGACAACTAACACGGCAGTCCAACTAACACAGCAATTTTCTGCACCGAATGTGTACCATAACAGGCGGACTTGTTTTGCATAATCAGTAAGCGATTTGAATACAAATGTTCCTTTAACAGTCTCTGCATGAGTGATGCTTCTTCTTAAAAAACAAACTTTTGTGGCCAAACTGGCAGAGAAAGCTGGATTCTTACAGAGCAAGGCTGGAGTTCTGAAACTGATCCCCAAACTGTAGAGACTGGGAATGCCACAGTAAGGGAACTTCCAAGGAGCAGTCACATCTGTCTCACAAGTATGTCTTACCAGCTGCAATGAAGCAGCATCTTTTAAAAGGGGCTTTTTGTCCACTGCTCTAGCAACGTAGGGCTCACAAAGTGAATGATGTCTTCAAAGTTCTGGGGGGTTGAATGTACAGTAGGATAAGAAGGTAGAAAATGGCACCCTAGAATGAAGGGGTGAGAGAAAACCTTGATAATAATGCTGAAAATGCCCTTAAATCATAAGTCACGGCTCTGGAGAAGCAAGAGCCTCTTGACATATGGCATGCTTTGATATGTGGCAGAGTTCCAGCCCACACTCTGATGCCTTGCTAACCAGTCTGGGGAAACAAGTCTTTATTGGCAATGTTTATTTTATACAGATGGGTCCTGACTCCTAAGTCCTCACAATATGGATTTAAGCATCTCATTTAGGTGTTTACCAGTTATAAAGTGTTTTCAGGGCTATAGATACTAATACAGCATATGTCATCTCCTGATTCACATCTGTCCCTTTTACTTTCATAGGTTCTCTTTCTCTCATTTTTTAACTGTTTGCTGGCACTCACATGGAAATCATCTCTAAAAAGAAGAGTATGACGAGCTAGTGACCTCTCCAAATCTCTACTGTCAATACTGCTTCACAGACACTGAGAAGTACAGTTTGAAAAGAGTGATAAGTCTTGTATGCATTTGTATCTCTCTTAGGTTAGTCTCTTCAAAATTACTCTATTAGCTATCACTTTCATTATCTTCAGTTAAAATTAAATGCAATTAGTAAATTCAAGTTTTCTTCTACAGCAGGATGCAACATATTAGACCATAAATATGTGCCTTTAAGATCAATACATTGAAAACATAGCATATGATTTATGTTTTTATAAATAGTTGACAATAGGGCATAATGCAAATTTTGCATCCAAAGCTGAAAGCATCAAGATCTGTTCTTTAATTGCACACCTTGTAACAAAGAAAGACAACCACAATATTATTTTCTATTGGAGATGGCCATTTTTAATATTTTACAGTATTCAATCTTTTGTAAAATAATGTGATCTAAATCAATAGTCTTTCTGGTATTGACACAGCAAAGTAATATACAATTTAAAATACCCAACACACTAACCAATCTGAAACATTCCAGTGGGCTTTTAACATGAGTTAGAGCCTGCTGGAAACACAATCTCATTGGCTGAGTTTCCTGGAGAGTGTTCTAATTTCCACTAAGTTCTGATCAATGGGAATTTATTGCCACTTAGACAAATAGGAAGACAGACCGTTTGCACAAAATCAAATTGGCCTGAATATATGACCAGCATCAAAAAGACATACAAATATCTTTTAAAAAAATCTAGCTGTGGATGCCTTTTAATTGTACTTTTTCCGGAACTCTGATGCTTTGCTGTTATGTACTGTAAAAAAAATATTGTTAATGGAAGAAAGCACTCAGTTATTTTAATGGACTTCTTCAGTTATGCATACAATGTGGGGAGGGACTAGATGTCTTCTTGAGGTGCTTTCCGGACCTACTTTTCTATATGATATATATATAGCCCAGTAGTTGCTCACATGCACATGTTAGCATATGTCACATGTTTACAGAAATGTCAGAAAATTTATTTACAGGCTATTAATACTATTATAATCCCTCAAACATGCACAGAAATACACTTGCTCCCCACATCACACACACTTTTTCAGTATACATCAATATATTACAAAGACTTGAGTTTCATTACCTTATCATATGTAGTATTGATTCTTGTTCCAAGCTAAATAATGTTGTTTTTCAAAAGATCTTTTACCCTTTAAGTGGTGGTCACTAGCTGAATCACAGACTGGTAACAAAGATGTACTATAGCATATGATACAATATATGCTTTGGCAAACACCAAAACCATTAACTCAGGCAGAAATTTCAATGTTTAATTCAAGTTTTACAAACTGGACAATTGTGCACAAGATCTAGTTACATACATTCCATGTTAAAAAGGGAAACATTACTAATAGAACTTTCAGCATAATAAGATTCAGGTCTTAACAGTAAAGAAAATGATTACAAGTTTTATTAGGCTTCAACTAGTTTCCATACCAGATCTAAAAAGTCACCTTGCACCTATATAAAGAGGATTATTCATGTAATTATCTGTACATGTGTCCTCATCAGCCACTGTATACAATCATTTCATGGCATTCAGATTCAGTACAAAAACATCAAGGCCTAAGTACAAATATTATTACTATAATGGGTTTTCATTTCGAGAGGTCATCAGGGAAAGGGATTAATTTTGCTTGCTTTATTGTACACACAGAACAGCACA
The DNA here is from genome assembly GCF_020497125.1 of Mauremys mutica. Classification (NCBI taxonomy): domain Eukaryota; kingdom Metazoa; phylum Chordata; order Testudines; family Geoemydidae; genus Mauremys; species Mauremys mutica. The sequence continues at coordinate 56,984,249 of NC_059073.1, forward strand.
CGGGGTCATATTACAATGCCTCTATCTAGAAAATCACATTCAGATATAATGAGAAAAGGCACTTTTAAAAACTATTTCACAATTTTAGGTGCATTAACTGTATTTTATTCCGTTTATATATTGCTTTCCCTCCCATACTGTTGAGACATTATTTTGGCTAACGCTAATTGATTCTTGTTGATTTTTACAGAGAAGCCTTCAGATGCCTATTCTGATTTTTGTCAGCTTCTTCTCAGCTTTCAGGAGTCCCTTTTTTATCAATACTAACCTGTCAACATTTTCTATCACTGAATTGCTGTAAGCATTTTTTAGATTAACTTAGAGAACTTAAAGCCATGACAATCCTAGCCCAAACACATTGCATTTCCTTACAGTTTCCATACATCACAGAAGACTATGTTGGTAATAACTTACCAGGACAGCCCTATTTTCCTGTCACTTTCTCCCCAAACATCTGGGGTTTGGGTGTTATTTAAATTAGTGAGACACGTTACTGGGATCTCGCATCCATGTTACATGATATTCTGCTGTCTGAAAAACTTCATTCATGCTAAGATGCGTTCAAGTTAAATTGAGGTCTGGGGTTTGCATTCTACAGACAGAGTCAAAGATAGCAGGAAAAGGTGCCCAAAAGTTCATGTCCCAAAGTATATGTGTACATGTCATATCCATTTAATAACTAAAACATTAATACTCAGATTTCAACTAGCAACAAGTGAACTTATTTTGTCTGATTTCAACCCACTTCAACATTGTGGGTTTGAGAGTTCAACTTGAATACAGGCTCTGCATTCCATATAGGAAACGCTGAAAAAAGAAAGAGAGGAAGTGAAGTGAAAAAGAATGGTTGTGGGGAAAGGAGGTGAATGAAAAACAAAGCAGAGAGATGATAGAGAAGAAAACAAATAAAGAAACAAAAAGACTGACAAATATTGAAGCAGGAACTAGGAAAGAGAAAAAATAATGAAAAAATACAGCATTTCATATATACCTTATAGAGAGCAATCGCTTGTGCCAGGCTAAAATTTGCAGCGATTTTTCTATGGTTGATATAACACAGGCTTTGCTTTAGTTAGAAAGACTTGCTTATCTTTTAATAATTAAATTTCTCATGTTAAGAAAATAGGGTTTAAGGTACAGAGGGGAAAAAATCATGAACTTGAACTAGTTTAAACTCCATGGGATACTCCCAGCCCTAATTTTATCATTTTTTGACTCATTTTTGTCTCAGAGTCTGAGCTGATGTGTGAAGGACAGGAGGTACAGCAATGCCTGGAGGCATTATGACTTCAGAAGCTGGGAGCAGTCAGACACCTTCCAAAGGCAGAGGAGGAGTGTGTGCACATTGCCAGCAGTTACTACATTTAGGGTACATCTACACTACCTGCCAGATCAGCGGGAAGTGATTGATCTATCGGGGATCAATTTATTGTGTGTAGTGTAGATGTGATAAATCGATCCCCGATCGCTCTCCCATCGACTGCTGAACTCCAGCTCGGTGAGAGGTGGAAGCAAAGTCGACGGGGGAGTGGCAGCCGTTGATCCCGCGAAGTAAGTGATTCTAAGTCGATCTAAGATACATCAGCTTCAGCTACGCTATTCTCGTAGCTGAAGTTGCGTATCTTAGTTCAATTCCCTCCCCCCCCAGTTTAGACCAGACCTTATAGAAGAGATGTTGTGCGTTGTTCCTTCCCTTGAAGTGACCTTGCAGGTACTTTCTGGCATTTAGGATTGGCAAGGTCATGCCCGTGGACTCATCCTACCTAGACACAACTCTTCTGCAATATTGATCACTGACCTTAGTGTGCTGTGCTGAGGGAGCACAGGTACAAATATAACAGCTGCACTGGAACATCAGAGAGAACAGGGTTCCCTGTAACCCTTGGCCTCCTAGAACACCTATGTCAGGGGAGCCATTGGCTCTCATGTCATGTACATTCAGACCCTATTCCTCACTCAGGCAAAGCTCCCCAAAGCACTTGGAAGTTTTGCCTGAATATGGAGTGCTGGATAATAGCAATGCAAACACAGACAGTAGACCCTATGGACACTCATTTAACATTTATGAAGTTTCTGAAGGACTTTCAGCACAGTGACTTATTTCTATTTATTTAATATTTAAAATTTCAAATACAATGAACTGTAATGATCCTGTCAGTAATAGTACAACATACAGCATCAAAACACAGCTTAGTAAAAGTTCCCTAAATATGCGTGCATAATATGCCTTTAAAAAAAAACTATTGAATTTTCACAGTACTGTGAAACATCCTTTTCAGGGTATGTGTGGGCATGCCCAGGTGTGTGTGTAATACATGCTAAAGAAAAAAACAAAGGTGATGAAAACAACATTACATTCAGTATGCACAAAATTAAAAAGAATGTTTTGACCTAACTTAAATCCAACAAATTCTGAGCTGAGAGTGAAATTAAGACTGGTCCTTGAGGCTTGGTACCTGTGGCCCCCCTCCACCCCCTCAGAGATCCATTGGTAGGATCTAGCCCAGGCATAGGCAACCTATGGCACGTGTGCCAAAGGCAGCACACAAGCTGATTTTAGTGGCACTGACACTGCCTGGGTCCCTGCTACCAGTCCGGGGGGTGGGGGAGGCTCTGCATTTTAATTTAATTTTAAATAAAGCTTCTTAAACATTTAAAAAACCTTATTAACTTTACATACAACAATAGTTTAGTTATATATTATAGACTTATAGAAAGAGACCTTCTAAAAATGTTAAAATGTATTACCAGCACATGAAACCTTAATTTAGAGTGAATAAATGAAGACTTGGCACACCACTGCTGAAAGGTTGCCTACCCCTGACCTAGCCCTTGGTTTGGGATTTCATGACCTCAGCATAGACAGAGTTTCTTTTAAAACAGAATTATTGTTAATGAATTATCTATACAACTAACACAAGTAGTATTTCAGACTGTAAACTCCTTGGGCAAGGAACAGTGTATTTATTTAAGTATTATTCAGTACTTAACAAATATATATTAATAGTAATAATACATACCAAACATCAGTAACAACAATGTGTGCATTAAACATATAAGTAGCTTCTTTAGCAATATATTACTAACATAGTATCACTGTTTTCTACATTTAATACACATACTACTTGCAAAAGGAAACTCCATTGTTGTTAACATTTTCAGAAGATGAAAACTAATCTTCCCAAAGTGAGAAAACAGTGGTATCATTTAGGTAGCCTAACACATTCCAGAGTGAAGGCCAAAGTAACAAACAAATAAATAAATAAATAAATAAAAATCATGAAACCAGTCCATGATGTTGTTTTTGAATGAACAAGATCACTAACAATAAACAATCCTGTTAATATATACATTGCTGCAGCTTTATAAACAATGCCTTGCTTCAACATGCTTGGAATACTTAAAAGCGAAGTATTCCAAGAGAAGAAATGAATGTCTATGTGCCAGAAAGAACAAATACAAGCCACTTTAATAAATACAACTTCATTGTGGAGTATTTGTCTTCCACTGATTATTAAGGTTTTTAAAAAATATATATAGTATATACCTGGAAAAACATGAGCTTATTTGATCTTTAAGGCGTTGGTGGTTCAAAATTTTTACGCCATGAGTTGAATCAAAAAGGATATATGAGTGAAATGAAGAGCAGTTGTAACATTAAAAGAACAGGAGTACTTGTGGCACCTTAGAGACTAACAGATTTATTTGAACATAAGCTTTCGTGGGCTACAGCCCACTTCTTCGGATGCATAGAATGGAACATATATTGAGGAGATATATATACACATACAGAGCGCATGAAAAGGTCTCTTACTTAATTGGCCTCTCAGAGTTGGTAAGACAACTCCCACCTTTTCATAGCCCACGAAAGCTTATGCTCAAATAAATTTGTTAGTCTCTAAGGTGCCACAAGTACTCCTGTTCTTTTTGCAGATACAGACTAACATGGCTGCTACTCTGAAAGTTGTAACACCGGTTCTCATTAAAAAAAACCCACTCCTTTTTTGTCGGAGCAATGAGCTCAAGCCCCATTTTCATGTGTGCTTACGAAAGCCCCTTCCAGGACTCCTTCCCATTTAGCAATATATGTAAAGCAGGATGGTGGCATCTGTTTCTAAGCCCCACGCTGAAAGCCCATAGACTATATAGAATGTTGATATAGTTCAACTCTTAACAAAATACTAGACTATACTCAGGGGCGGCTCTACAAATTTGGCCGCCCCAAGCAGTCATGCCCGGGAGGCGCCCCCGAGCCGCGGGAGCAGCGGACCTCCCGCGGGCATGACTGCGGAGGGTCCGCTGGTCGCGCGGCTCGGCTGGACCTCCTGCAGCTGCGGGCGGTTCGCTGGCCCGGCAGCTCCGGTTGAGCTGCCGCAGGCATGCCTGCGGGAGGTCCAGCCGAGCTGCGGGACCAGCGAACCGTCCTCAGTCATGCCTGCAGGAGGTCCACTGGAGCCGCCGGCCGAGCGACCCCTCCACAGTCATGCCTGCGGCAGGTCCGCTGCTCCCGGGGCTCTGGTGGACCTCCCGCAGGCATGACTGAGGCAGGTCCGCCGGCCCAGCCTGCCGCCCCCCCGGGAAAGGGCCGCCCCAGGCGGGTGCTTGCCCCGCTGGGCTCTGGAGCCGGCCCTTACTATACTATTGCCAAACCCCAAACATTCAAAAATCATCAGTCAGGCCCCAAACACATGACATTTGCTTAAAAGTCATGAAATTTTTTTAAAAAGACAATTTTTGTTTCCTTCTGTTTGTCTTCTGATTTTGAGTCTTTATAATTAATATTTTTAACTTTTTCTCTGCAGTCATAAGAGCCAGAAATTTCATTTTCTTAAATGAAATCTGAAAATCTCTTCATCACAGGACTTCAGGAACTGGGACTTTAAGAAAAACACCAAATATCTCAAGACTTGCAAAAAAATCACCAAAGTTGGAAACAGAGAAAATTCCCAAGTCTATTTGATATATTTAGGGCTTGGAGTTGAGGGAGATCCTTGCCGTTCTGTCAGCAGTGGTGTTGGTACACCTTTTTAGAATGTTCCTGTTCAGTTATTATTTTGACACATTGCTAACAATTTCTTGAGGAACACAAGGGGAAGAGAGGCAGAGTAAGTGGCAATTTTCAGAAGCTTATAATGTAGCTATGCATCAGCAGAACTTCATGGGACAAGCAAAAGGTGAAGAGGTATAGCCCCCGGGGCTTTATTTTTACTGCATTTCAAAAGCCTGCCTCAAAACATTAAGGTATTAGAGCTTTTTCAAAAAAAGTCACACATCTTTCAAAATGGAATGTGTTAGGCTACCTAAATATAGCGGTCGCTATCAGTTCCCTCTAGAATACAGTTATACTATGAGCCATATTATTGACCAATAGTCCCTCTAGCCCAGTATTCTGTCTCTGACAGTAGCTAGTGCCAGAGCTTCAGGGAGGAAGTATACAACAGGGCAGGGATTGATCCACCCCGTCTTCTCCTCCTGACTTCTGACAGTCAGAGGTTTAGGGTCATCCTGACGATGGGATTGTGTCCCTGATCATCGTGGCTAATAGCCATTGATGGATATATCCTCCATGAACTTATCTAATTCCTTTGGACCCCAGTTATACTTTGGCCATTACAACATCCCATGACAATGAATTCCACAGGTTAACTGTCTGTTGTGTGAAAAAATACTTCCTCTTGTTTGAATTAAATCTGCTGCTTATTAATTTAATCAGGTGACACCTGGATTTTGTATTGTGGGAAAAGGTAAATAACACTTCTCAATTCACTTTCTCCATGATTCATGATTTCTTTCATGATTTTATAATCCTCTATCATAATCCCCCTTACTCACTGCTTTTTTCTAATAGTCTTAACCTGGTGTATGTCAATGAAATGGATGAGCCTGTGTCTGTGCACATAGCTTTCCCAGTTATGGAAAACTTACTGAAAAGTGAAACTGGATAGTAACCTGAGAGTCCCTCTGCTGGGGAAGCGGGGTGCACAGAAGAACAAGCTAAGCAGGGTCTGAGTTCAAAGGAGATGCTGCCTCTCCTTACTTATTCCCTTGGAACCCTTTTCTCCCTGCTGAGAAAACCCAGAGGCAGCCAGCCAGCTACTCTCTCCTTCCTCAGGATCTCCTATGCAGCAGCAACACAGTGGCTGGACAAGTGCAAGGGAGCATTAAGAGAAAAGAGAAGAGAGTATCCCTGGCTCAGTGATAACAATACCCTGACACGAGGTGGGGAGGAACCACTGCAGGAAAAAAATCATGTTTAGATCTGCAGGGAAGGGATGCAAATATGAAATCTAAAAAAAAAAATTCTTAGTGGTGATTTGCATTTTCTTATTTTCAAGATATAATAAAAAAGTAAGATATGAGTTTCAGGCCTTCTCTAAAGAGCATTCAAGCCCCACCAGTCTAGAATGATAGTTTAAGTAAACCAGAATTATAACAATATAACCCTTTCAACAATCAGCTGAGCCAGAGAAATTCTTCCCTTGTCACTAACAGCATATTGATTTGGGAAGACCAAGACACTGGAGAATGAACATACACTTGCACTCCTATTTCTGGTCTGAACAGTGATTAGGAAAGTATAGTAATAAACTAAACAAGAAAACTTGAAGGTTTTGGCCAAACACATTCCCCCACTCCCACATCCCAAATTCCCATATATGGTCCCTCCTGAGTCTCATTACATAGCTGAGGTTGTGTAGTATTCACCCACTGCCAGGGTCACTAGATCAGAATGTAAATGATATTCCTTGATGAGAAAGAGGTGCAAAATCTGCTCCTACTGTTATACTATGGGGTGAAATGAGTTCTATACTGGGCTTCGCACAAGGCCTCTCAACACACATGATAACCCCGTTTTCACAAAATCCCTAATGTTACCACAAGATTGCGCCTCACCTTCAGTACTTTAGTCATGCTTCTAAGTTCAGCAGTGCAATCGCACATCTGTAATACTCTAGAGGCACTGGACGTGCACTATGTCAGAAATAGAATTTACATTAAATGGTGTGGACCTACTGATTCTGGAGAGCAGTACCAAAGGAAATGCAGAATTTCTCTGTATTTGAATGGTATATGCATGAAGTAATTTCCATCACTTGCTGTTATTTAGTATAGCACCCAGAAACCTCACGAATGGTGTTAGGATTTGCAAATATGAGGTCCCTGCCCCAATAAGCTTAAAATGTAAGATGCTGGTTCACAGCTCATTTCATTGACTTGAATGGCTTTTGGACAACACCCTATGAAGACAAGTGACACGAGAAGTACGGAAGAGGAGGACATTCAATTTGTATATACATTTGCAAATGTATAAAAGATTATAAAAAGGTAAAGTAAGTGCCAGCTATCCTCATCAGTCTCTGACACTACAAATACCAAGAATAATTTATAGCATTCAGGATTTTTCCAACATTTTCTATTAATGTAAAACATTGAAGTTACTGATTTAAATGCTCAAAAGTCCAGAAATGCAAACGTTAAGATTCTCATAGTAATGGTAAGTCGTTGAACAGAATATAAATTAAAGTACAAATTTAAAAGCAAAACTAAATCACACAAGATGTATTTTCCGGTAGTTCTGTGTCAGATTAGCTCTTTGGGGTATTTTTTTTTCTCTTTAAAAGTTTGTTTTAAATTGTTCTTTTAGAGGGAACTTCTTCTCTTCGATCTCCACAGCTTGAATGCTCTCCGCTCATACATCTGCAAAAAGCTCAGTGATGCTATGTGGGAGATCAGCACGTGCAGGAAGGCAGAATAACAAAGTTAAGCTCCACCATGCGAATCCAAGAGGAAAATTTTGTCCTCAGTTTCAAATGGAATTTCTCTGTGGCAGCTAATCCTGAGTACTGAAAGTGTCCAAAGCATGGAATGGTTAAACAGCAGCTTATCTCACTCTCTGTGCCTTTATCTTCATTATCACCAGAAGACAGATCCTTTCAGAAGATCTTCAGGGTAACTGGCAAAGCTAACAAGTATGTCAACAAACATCTAAATGAATTAAAGGAAGTCACATCATCCTTAGATAAAAAAAGTTTTAAAATGTAGGAAATGTATTGTTGAGTTGGAAGGCAAAAAATTCCCTTTACCTGTGGGCCCAAAGAACATGATATGATAGCAACTAATATTATCAAATAAAAATTGAACATTTGTGTTTAAATTAGAAACTTCTAAATTGTGGGCCTTATGATGAGATAGCCAGATGAGGATAGACTTGAGGGTTTAACTACTGAATAAAGTGTAGTTTTGTCAGATGGAGCCTCTCAGAACCCCTAAGTTGGAATCTATAAGGGATTCTCAAGATAGCTGGTGACTAAAAAGGACTGTGCCCAGTTGCAATGCTAGTCTACATATTCAGGATCAGATTAAGGCAATCGGTGTCCTAGGCACATCAGAACATGGGGCCTCCCATATGTCTGTACCCACGACCTCTCTCTCCAGTTGGAAGTACAATGGCAGGAGTCCCCCTCTCCTCCCAGAGAAGTATGATGAAGCAGAGGCTGGAAAAGTTCAGGGCTTTCCCTGAATTCCCCCTCAGTGGTCCAGGCAAAGGCACCACTCTCAGGCTTCCAGCTTCCCAGCATTGCCTTTTCGGGTGTAGATCCACATCTCTCTCTCTTCTGACCACTGTATTCCCAGGCTGCACACATTTCCTGTCTTCGCAGTGTATTTCATAACATAGACAGGTGTGCCAAGGACACCTGCTTGCTTTTTCTTCAGAGACTGTTAATACGTGTAATTGCTACAGTTATTAGTTACCACACAGCACTTTCTATGAAAGCCTATTTTATTCTTAAGGGATTCACATTGCTCACATTGGTGATAGTGTGCCTCCTCCCCATTCAGCCAAAATAGTCTAAAATCTTCTTAAACATCTCAGGATCTATGGCCAAAGTTTTTGTTATCCAAAGACCAGCACTGCACAGGAGTTGAGGGGAAGAGGCAGGATGACAGTGAATACCCTGTGACTGCAAGCTCCTTGCAACACAGACCATATATATAGGTGTCTTTATATAACTTTGCACAGCACCTAGCTAATGACTGACACCTCTGGGCACTACCATATTAAATACTAATCTCTAGGGACAATCAGTAGCAAACCTTCAACTATAGTCACTAATTTATATTTTTAAGGCTATCTGAACAAAGGAAATGTCTCAAAACTTACTATTTTTAGCAAATGAAAGCTGATAATAGCCCAGATCTTTCAATCAAGAGCACCCGGTACTGCTAGGTTTGTATGTCCCAAAGGTGGGTTCTGCTAAATAGCTGGAAGTAAAATGAAGTGCTTTTGTCTTCAGTAAGATTAAGTTTTATTTTTGGTGGGTGTAACTATATGTTTTTCCTTTCCAGATGGAGTTTCAAGTTCTCTTGCTACATTAGATAACAGAAGCCAAGAAGGAACTGGTGAACTGATTATTATTTTTCATGGCTCCAACCCCAGAGGCCAAATTTTTGCCTAGCACATAAATCAGCTCAGAATTTGAATCCATTTTAGTATTTTGATGGCATACTACTAGTATTAATTACACGATTCCTTTGACACTGGTGAAGTGTCTATGGAGTGAAAGCTAGTAGTCACACTGCCAAACTCTTTAAGGGAATGGATGTGTGAATCTCCCATGCATGAAAAGTATAGTATGGAGAGCGAGGGCAAAATCCTTGTCCCATTGAAGACAATAGCAAAACTCTAATTGACTTCATTTTGGCTAGGATTTCACCCCGAGTCTCTGGAATGCTAATTATTTAATCTGTTTCTATGTGTTACAAGAATGTTATTCATATTTTCATTTTATGATGATATATGAGTGTCTGCTGCTGGGGGAAAAGAAACACAAGCCAGAATTGGAAAATAACAGGTTAAAGAATATATTAAAAAGTTAGATGTATTCAAGTCTGATGAAATTCATCCTAGGGTACTTAAGGAACTAGCTGAAGCAATCTCAGAATGATTAGCAATTATCTTCAAGAACTCATGGAAGATGGGTGAGGTCCCAGAGGACTGGAGAAGGGCAAACATAGTAGCTGCCTTTTAAAAGAGGACAAAGAGGACCCGATAAATTATAAACCAGTCAGCCTAACTTTGATACCTGGAAAAATACTGGAAGAAATAACTAAACAATCAGTTTGTAAGCACCTAGAGGATAACAGGATTATATAAGGAACAGCCAGCAGGGATTTGTCGAGACAAAATCATGCTATATCAACCTAATTTCCTTCTTTGACCTAATGAATAGGATGGAAGCAGTAGACGGGATATGTCTTGATATTAGTAAGGCTCTTGACACAGTCCCACATGACATTCTCATAAGCAAACTAGGAAATATGGTCTAGATGAAATAACTATAAGGTGCATGCATGCACAACTGGTTGGAAGACCATACTCAAAGAATAGTTATCAATGGTTTGCTGTCAAACTGTGAAGGTTTCACACTATTCAATATTTCCATTAATGACTTGGATAACGGAGTGGAGAGTATGCTTATAAAATTTGATGAGGACACCAAGCTTGGAAGGGTTGTAAGTACTTTGGACAACAGGATTAGAATTCAAAATGAACTTGACAGATTGGAGAATTTCTGTGAAATCAACAAGACAAAATGCAATAAATAAAAATGCAAAGCAGAAAGGAAAAAATCAAACGCACAACTACAAAATGGGGAATAATTGGCTAGGCAGCAGTACTGTTGAAAAGAATCTGAGGGTTATAATAGATCACAAACTGAATATGAGTCAACAATGTGATACAGTTGCAAAAAAGACTAATATCACTCTGGGGTGTATTCACAGACGTGTCTTACATAAGACACAGCAGGTAACTGTCCCACTCTACTCAGCCCTGGTGAGGCCTCAGCTGGAGTACTGTGTCCAGTTCTGAGCACCACACTTTAAGAAGGATGTAGACAAATTGGAGAGAGTCCAGAGGAGAGCAACAAAATGAAAAAAAAAGGGTTTAGAAAACCTGACCTATGAAGAAAAGTTAAAAATATGGGCACATTGAGAAAAGAAGACTGAGGGTAGACCTGATAACTTCTTCAAATATGTTAAGGCATGCTGTAATGAGGATGGTGATCAATTCTCAATCTCCATTGAAAGTAGGACAAAAAATAATGGGCTCTATTTGTGGCAAGGGAGATTTAGATTAGACATTAGGAAAAACTTTCTAGCTGTACTAGGGAAGTTAAATTCTGGAATAGGTTTCCAAGGGAGGTTGTGGAATCTCCATAATTGGAGGTTTTAAAGAACAGATTGGACAAACACCTGTTGGGATGGTCTAGATATACTTGGTTCTGCCTCAGTGCAGGGTGCTGGTTATAATGACTTCTGGAGGTCCCTTACAGCCCTGCATTTCTATGATTCTAGGACTGGTGTTAAAGCCTGTTTCTCTGTCCGTTTTGAGGGTTGAAGCCTGTTTGGGTGTCTTGTAGCAGAGGGTAAGGTGGCTACATGCAGTATTTCATCTTTTTTTCTAAACAAAGTTGTATTTCTTTTTATTACTAGCCTACTACAAGTGCAAGTACATATTTGGAGTACCTGTACTAGGTTTAGCCATTGGCAAAATATGTTTTCACTGTCCATGGCACCCTGCTGGCTCTGTCAAAAATGGAGCCAAATATAATACTGTGTTTTCATAATATAGATATCTGTCCACTAGGAACTGAACTGAATCACAGATCACAAAAAAAATATCTGATAGTGAAGAGAGGTGGACATTATCAGCTTGGACTGGATCTGAACCCTTACTTTGGGGAAGAAATCTTTTGTACCTCATTCTCATACATCTGAACCATCCCGTTCACAACTCTTAGATTTTTTAAATGTCCATATTAAAATACAAAAGTTAAAAACAGACAAGCCTAATACAAAATGAAGAGCTGTACCACCTGCTTATAAGTGCACACAGATGTGTGAATATTCATGATATCTGTTTTATGAAAGTAACTGAAAACAATATAATAAAACCTCATTAATGTACAATGGTTTATGTTGTATCTCAAATGAGTTTTGCGGCAAGACACTGCCCCCCCCCCATAATACACACCTGTGACAGTTTTAGTAGAAGGCACTGTAAAATCATATTACTCTTAGCATAATATTACATAATTTAATCACAATGACACCTTATGAATTGTTTAAAATATTCATTTAAACCCCACATTTAAATTTACCAAAGCTCATTTCAGTTCTTATCAGCTTTGGATGCCTGTTTGAAATGCTGACTGCTAAGGCATTAATGCCCTCTCACCTATTGTTGCACTGACTCCAGGGTAAACGAGTCTATGGTGATTTCTTCCTCTTAGGCTCAAAATATTAAATTGAAATCTAGCCCCCCCCCATTGTTTTCTTATAACCAGGGGCCTCTACAAACATTATTTAATGCAATAAAATACATTTGCATAGTTCTGACCTCACTCAGAAGGAGGCAAGTGGGCTTATTTATCTAAAAACTGCAGTGAGGTATTCTTATAGTCTGTTGAGTTGCAAATCTGCAAATTTGCCTAAAGGCAAATTGGATTGTATTTGTTGATAGTATTAATATAAAACAAATCTACATAACTCTATACTGATATAAAAATCTGGCTTTCAGTCATGTCTTGTTTCTAAATGTAAACAATCTTTCGTCTGATTTCTGATTTTTTGTTTGTTTCTTTAGCCACTGCCTAAGCACAATATATTCAGTAAAGTTCAGTCCCCTTAAACCTCTAGACCTGCTTCTAATTTAAATTTCAACACATAATTTCCAATGAATAACTAAAATGTTTTGGCCCAATCCTGTAGCTATGACTCAGGCATTTCTTTCAACAGGAGGTTTGCCTCAATAAGGACTGCAGAAGTGGCCCATTTGTTTGGGATTTGTTTAGAAGTTAACAGCTAGTGGTTTTCTTGCTCATTAGAGGACTTTTTTTCTTTTCTTATCTTTTCTTTTTCTTTTCTTTTTTAAAGCTATCATTGTAGATTATCAAAATACTTCTCAACTATGGCCAATGAATTAGAACTATGTTGTAACATTGCATCATCTATATAGCTGTAAAGCAGATTTAACACAAACTAAGAATAAATCATTGACAAATAAATTCAATAAACATAGTCTGAATATTGAGCTTTGGCGGACATCACAGTCTATTTCAGACAAGCCAGATTTCTTGCCTTGTACAACAAATTTGTGCGTTCTTCTTGTTAAACAGTCATACATCTGAGTTAAGTGACTTATCCTTGAGAGCATCATAGTCTTATCTTCTCTAATCAGCATCCTACAGTCAATCAAATGCTTTTGTAAAAATTACAAAATACAGAGCCAGTATTTTTACTCTATCCAGTACATGGTCACTGGGAATATTGTTAACATTAATTGTCAAGTGCCAAAATCATGTTTGCTGCAGTCATAAAAAAAATAATGCTCCCTGCCTTAAAGGCCTGAAGTAAAATCCTGCCCCTTTGAAGTCAATGAGAGTTTTGGCATTGACTTCAGTGGGGCCATGATTTCACGTTTACAGACTAAACTCCTTTGACACATACAGCATTATACTGGTAAGCAACTTTACTTTTATAAAAATAAAATGGAGTGTTAAACTCCCCCTTCCTGCAGAGTATGAGGGTATATATATCTTACTGCGCTTAGAAAAAAATGAATATGCTCTTGCCTACAAAATCAGAATTAGTACAGGAATGACTTTCTACAGGCTAGACTGAGCCATTAGCTCCTGCCCACAGTGAGGTACAATTCCTTCCCTCCTCCCCTTTACTCTGGTATAGGTGGGAGCAAGTTATTTCATTCATTGTTGGGGCGCAGTATATTCTTCTTCATATACATGACCAACTTACTCTATCAAATAGGAGATTAGAGCCAAAGACCCCCCCACCCTATGCTTCCTACCCCTCTTTTGCGCTTCCCAAACAACTTGCTCAGAGAGGAGAGTAACAAGTCAACGGTATTCATAATTTATCAGTCCTTATTTAGCCACGCAGGGAAGAAAGAAGGATGGGGATTGCTCTCCTGCAATGCTGAGTTAGGGTCAGGGACAATCTAGCCATCAGTGACTAACATATTTACAATATGCAAAACATTACACAGCATTTCACATCTTTCTTAAAGTTCCATGTTAACATAGTTTACCTGATATTACATATTAGCCTACTCTAGCATTTTAGTTTTATCTAAAGTATAGTCCTATAAAAGTGATCCCTTTTCTAGGAGCCTATATGTGGCAATAGTTCAACTATAGAGAAATAATGGATGTTAACATTCAATACTTCTAATGTTTGGGTATGGCACAAAAAGCACAGAAACTAAGGTACCCAACGTAGGCAACAGAAATCACATTTAAAGGTTACTTAAGTAGAATTACAGTAATTCCATTTTGTAAATAAGAACTGTAATGGTGAAGTTTACTTGTGCTACAATGCCACTCACAGAGGCTGGAGATTAACTTCCTCACTTTATGTTATCTGAATACTGTATTTATTTATTTTGAGCTTTTCCCCCTCTAGGATTTCTGATTTCTTTGTAAATATCTTACAATTGAGCTCCAAATGAAACATTAAGCACAGAAAGGAAGTCATGCATGAAATATAGCAGCCATCTTACTCCAACACAATATAATACTTATCAGCTATTTTAATCTAATTTTTCTTGTTGCACTTTTTCCTGCAATTCAATGACGTTGAAATGCATCCAGTAGGATACAGCATCAGCCACTTATAACTCATTTCAGAAGATATGGCATGCTGGTGCTGAACTTAGGTAGCAAAAGTAAAACTGTGACACTCACAGACTAGAGTGTTGTCCAGTCAGGTACACAATTACAAGTACATTTACAAATAAAAAGAAGCTGCCTACCATGGAAGTGTTATAGGGAAATTCAAATCCAAGCAGCAAAAAGAATTTGTTTGTAATATTTAAACACACAGTGTTGCCAACTTTCATGATCTTATCATGATTTTTGCAATGTATTTAATGTATGTATTTAATCCCCAGCTCCTGGAGGCAAATGAATACATGAGAGTCTTTATTTTCATTTGTTTCAAGTAAGTTTCTAGCCCTCAAAACTGCAGGGAAAAACCTGAAAATATGAACTGAGTGTACACTACAGACTCGGAAACAACAGGCAAATAAAAAGATATCAGAATATGTTGGTAAAAGCACAAACAAACAGGGATGTGGTATTGCATAATGTTAAATATAGGATGATAGCTTTAAAACCTCAACTCAATAGATTTTAAAAATATAGTTGTATTTCTAGAAAATAATGTGAAATAATGTAATGCTCATCTGTTAGGATTACCTGAAGATTTGGAATTAGATTCATGTGGGACATTAATTAATTTTTAGAATTAATATTAAATGCTTTAAATTAAGCACATGCTTAAGTGCTGTCATAAAACAGCACTTAAAAAAAGGAAAACGGAGGGAAAATGTAACAGGAGTTAGCAATACATACCAATAAGCAACAGTCAGTTGTAAGATGGCCCCATTAGGACTGCAGCTGCTTGACTCTTCCAGATTTAAAGGGCCAGCAGTAGGAATGCATGCTTAGAAATAGCTCTTATGACCTTGCCTATATTTGAAAATTTGCACTGGTGTAACTATCTCAATTTCAAATTGATCTAGATACACTGGTGAAACCCCCTAACACGACAGATGTTAGCCAATTTAAACCACATTTAAACCGAGTTAAGAAGTTACTGGATTAATTTTTTTCCAAATGGCAAAAGGCCTTGCTGTATGTTAAAGTCTAACTTTCTTCAGATCTAGCTCTTGGCAAGACAATATTTGAAATACTTACTCTCCTACAGAATGAACATTCTGTCTCCACAATCATTGTTAGGCTGTGTAGGCACAAAAAGGGAGCGTCCTGGATCCATGAACTGAACCCAAGTCTCTGAAATGATACTACCCCTAAGCCACAATGCCAAACTCTACAGTTCTTATCTTTAAAGCTATTAAACTGATACACATTATTTTTACTACATCAACAATAGAAATTATCTGGGCTGAATACGTACAGTACCAAATATTACTATCATTTGTATAATAAGCACTTTGAGACAGATAACTAACCTTTGATATGAATGTGCTGATCAAAATATCTCATAAGCAAGCTCAGAAATGGATTTTTAAACTTATGCAGTAATGCATTCCATACATCTGAGATTCAGCTATAGTTTTTTATCTTTAAAGTTAGATAGTGATCATTGATACAGTGCTCTGTCCATAGAGATCTGTGCAAAAATGAACTGACTGTGATATTCATTATCATATCACTAACAGAAAGCCCAGATGTTAAAATGTAGCTAGACATAAAGCAGCAATGTGACATTCTAGCCTGGTTTATACTAGTAAATGTATATCTTTTTCTTTAAAAAAATCTTAGTTCAGATTAATTTCATCTCTAAAATTACAAACTATATTAGGAGGGCTACATGCTTGGAAAGAAGATTGACATTCTAGTTAGCATTAACATTTTTATTAGTTGTGGAGATTATCTATAGGCTATAGATGACCTTAGTCAACTAAGCATTCTTATATAGCTAGACACTAGCAACAACAGCCAATCATAAAAACATGTACTTGATTATTAGGTCTCAAGATGTATTAAATCAATACACGGTATCACCTTGAAGGCTAGGTACAGAGGCTAGAATGCATCTGCAGTTTCTGTAACCAAAAAAGCTAAATAGAGAATAATAAAATAGAATGCACTTTATTTATGTTCTGTGTAACAGAGATGAATATATTATTGTAAATTATTTCAGTTTTTTGTATCTTAACTTTAATGATTTTTCCTCCTTGAAATCAAAAATAAATATGGGCCATGAAGATGTTCTATAAAGTGACATACAGTTACCACTAAACCTTCTTCATTGTGCTAAATCCTGCCACCACAAATGGGATATTTCCACTGTTTACAACAGGACATGGTGGAATAAGAATAATGGGTAACAATATTGCAACATTTAATTATTCTTGGCAAGAATAATTTGTAATCAGACTAAAATGATGATGTTGCATTTTATTAACTATATTTGTATTACCACTGAAAACAAAGGAAACTAAATACACAAGCCATGGGTTATACTGTGTTTATACATTCTGCGCTGGGTAAGGGGCATGTACAGCCCTGCTGCTTCATGAGCAGTTACAGGCAAAGAACAGTGCTTCAGACAGGCTCTATTCTTTCTCTACTATCCCCTTGTTTCACGGGGTATATTACTCTTTTTCTGGTCCTTACCATTACCAGGTTACTACTTTCACTCCATCCCATGCTGGCCCACCTGGAGTGGCTAACATAGTTTGTCTATACTGCAGCTAGAAGTGAGCCTCCCAGCTCGAGTCGACAAACTTGTGCTAGCGGGGCTCAAAGTAGCACATTAAATATAGCAGGGTGGACATTGCAGTTTGGGCAGCAGCTCAGGCTCTCAAGCCCACTCAGCCCCTGGGCCTGAGTTTGGGTAGCTAGCCAAAGTCTCTGCTGGAGTCACAACATCCACACTGCTATTTTTAGTGCACTCGGTCGATCCCCACTAATGCAGGCTACCCAGGCTGGAGAAGGTCCACCTATTTTCCAACCATCTCCTCTCACTTGCTCAGGCAGGGGAGTAATGGGTGTGAAGTGCCTGCTTACCACTATGCATCCAGACCCATGGTTACTGAAACTATGCAGTATTGGTACTAGCCCATTGGGGGCCCTAAGCAGGAATATTCCCCCCTATACTAATAATTACTAGGGAGTCCCTTTGAGCTGCTTAGGACCCTAAGCAATGTCTTAATCTATTTATGCCTGGTTCCAGCTTGGCGGGCGGGGGGGAGAAGAAGAGTATTCTTACTCTCCCTGATATCCATGCATGGCAGTGTAAATCTGGCCCTAAATAAGTAATATTAAGAATCTCTCTTAAAATCACCAAAGCAAAGAAATTCATGGTTAAAGATGGACTCTTTCAGATGGCTTCACATAAATATTTAATCTTCTTCCTTCAACCTTAAATTGTCCAGTTGTATCTACTTACTGTAACTCAAAATTTTCCACCACAGGGGAATACCTCTTCCCAACACTGGTGATATTACATAGCACGTGAGTTGCAAAACTCTACGTGCATTTAGGGTGAGCTAAGGATGAAGAAAGAGACATTTGTCCTGAAGTCATGTTCATAGAAGACTACTCCATCATTAACTATTAATTTCCCTTTTTGTGGGTTAAGTCGGATCCTTAATTACATTTTACATAGATTTTTTTCATTTTACTTAATAGGAGAAATCTTTCTTGTGCCTGTTTAGGGAATCTCATCTTTTAACCACTCTTTTAAGACACAATTATGGAAATCTAAAATTGATTTGGGAGCTGAGATTAGGTACAATATAAGACAGAAAAACAGGAGAAGCTTTCTTGTGGCTGTGTAGTGGCTGATACTTTTAAGTATCCAGGAGGAGTTGTTTGAAATCATTCTACTTAAAACATAAATGATACCCAGATATTTTTGTCATCAAGTGATGCACCAAGCCAAAGCAGCTGTTCTGAAGCATTCCCCAAAACACATTGAGGAAGGCTATTGTGAGGGAAATTAAGGATATATACTAAATATTCAGCCTATAGTATGTACTTTTCTGAAATATAAGATTATATAGGATTGTTCACATTTTGGAGCTTTACTGCCAAAGCTGCATTGCAATGGATCATGCTGGAAGACCCGACCCATATGTGTGAGCACAGCAGTCCTCAACTAGCCAATAATACTTGTCCTTTCCTGTAGACATGCTGCCATTGGTCAATCCCACTTCTCTCTAGTAGGCTCCAGAGCTAGCTGGCTAGCTAAAGAATAACTGGCTAGCTAAAGAATTGTCCCATCTTTTCCTTTGAGTTAGTAAACAATCTTGCTCAATGATGGATTCTGAGGAGGACCTTTGGACATTACCATAGTATGAACAATAAATAACATTAAACTCATCCTCTTGCAAATATATTCATGAACAACTCAGAAAGCAGCATGTGACTAGTGCTTGCTGGAGATAGAAAAGAATTACAGAAGTTCAAGGTGGAAAAAGACTTACTGGATTATTGACACTATCCCCCTTTCAATGAAGGATTGTTCCCGATAGCACATTTATCGCTGACTTGTCCAGATTTAAAGATCCACAGGAATGGGTTTTCTTGGGAGCCTATTCTACTATAGCTGTAATTCAGCACTCTCCAATATGTCCTGATTTAAATAATAGCAGACATCTGCCCATAACAGAGGTGCCCTAAGTGAACTCAACAACTTAAACAACAAATTCAAACAAAATGATATATTTTCAGAAACAACTAGTGATTTTCAGTGCTTCACTTTTTGGATGCCCTGTTTAAGACAACTTAGTGGGACCTAATTTTTCAGAAAATGCTGAGCACTCACCTACTGAAAATCAATCACCTTTAAAGTGTTGTAAGTGGGGCATCCAAAACAGAGGCACCCAAAGTCACTAGTCCCTTTTGAAAATGTGGGGATAGTTTTTACTTACACCTTGTACAGGGCAAACCTTTTGGATCCTTAAACTCCCAACCCACCTTCTTCTCTGGATATCATCAGCTATGCCATCTGAGATAAGGCAGCTTTTCCCTTTTGCTTAATTTGAAACCAGCCCCTTACTAATTAGTGAATCTGAAATAAGATGCAAAGAAAGCTTCACCACCCATCCTGTGCTGAGAGTCAAGCAATCATACATTTTTGTGACAATGTGAACAACACTCTTTTCCTCACACACTTGAGCTGAGGTGACTTTGCATATGGTGCCATTATGCTTCGATCGAGGAATGTTTAAACTTTTCTGTTCTGTTAAAAATACAGATTTTTCAACTTAAAAACCCACCTCATAATGAGGAAATAAACATTATCTTAAAAAGAAATAACAGAAAAATCCTACTGTGCTACACTGCATTTGAGGAATTTTTTCCTGTTTTTTTCTTTCTTAATTTTATCCCATTGCTCCTAGTTAATGCCACCCAAATAATGGTTGCTAAGAGAAGAGAAAGGGTGGTTCATTTAGATTAGAAAGTTTTCAATTCCAAGGGTAAGAGGTTTTACACTAATTGAACTGATAGTCACAAGGGAGTTGCTATGGAATTAGCCAACAGAGAGGATAAAAATGTATTTAGGAAGGTTTCATAGTAGTTTCAAAATATTATATATGGAGGCCCAAAGATTTGCCTTCAAGCACTTACACTTGAGTGGACAGAACTCCATATTGGAAAGTGAAAATCTAGAATAATTAACTGTTCACATTACTGATATTTTCCCCATTCTCCTCTAACTTCATCTTATGATCGTACCTCTGAGTGCTCTCCTCAACAGATCCCCGGGAACTACCAACTCGTCCTATGTTTAATCATACCCAAGGCATGTCCCATGCATTATCAATCTTTCGAAGATGCAGCAAAGCTCCTGGCCTCCACAAGTGAATCATGATGACTGATTTGTTCTGGCAGGGGATAAAGTAAGAGGGAGTGAGGGAATAGAGTTTCCCCCTCTTCTGCTATCCCTTCTTTCCCTCTCCCTGGCATGCTCCCTTATTGCTCCCACTATGACTCTGGCTGGGGAAATGAGGATTTACCAGGCAGAGATATATAAAGATTGCACAGCATAAGGAGCCAGTTCCTTCAGCACTCTTGGATATCTGTTACCTTCCGAAGTGAAGACTGATTTAAAGAAATACTTTTGCTTCTTCACAATGTCCCTGTCCTCCATAATTGCTCCCAGTAGTCCTGGTAATCCTGAGAACCGGATAGTCTCTGTCAGGCTTCCTGTTTCTTGCATACTTAAACAGTTTTTTTGTTATTTGTTCTTAAGTCTTTGACAATAAGCTCTTCATAGTTCCTCTTGGTCCTCTTATTCAATTTTACATCTTCTCCGCCATGGTTTATATTTTATTCTATTGATTTCACTAAGATAGGACTTCCAGTTACTGATGGATATCAGTTTGGATCCGATAATCTTGCAAATATTGCCATTTACCTGTGCTGGCTTTTATCTTTCCTTTTTGCTTCCTTTTCTGTCCAGGAGTAGGTATGCTTTCTGTGATGCTGTCACAGCACTGTTTACTTGCCTCCATCTTGAGTCTAAATTAAATTTTCCCATGTTTGATTTAAGGGTAACTTTGACTACCTACCACACTTTTTAAAAATAAACTCCTGCTAACTCTAGTGCTAGTTTTTGTATGATTCTTACCCCAAGTATGCTAAAATCAATTACATTGTGGTCATTATTAGAGTGGCTTTTTGATCCATCTCCTGTGCATTATTTAGTTGAGAAAGTATCAGAGGGGTAGCTGTGTTAGTCTGGATCTGTAAAAGCAGCAAAGAATCCTGTGGCACCTTATAGACTAACAGACGTTTTGGAGCATGAGCTTTTGTGGGTGAATACATCCTACGAAGTGGGTATTCACCCACGAAAGCTCATGCTCCAAAACGTCTGTTAGTCTATAAGGTGCCACAGGATTCTTTGCTGCTTTACAGTTCCAGACTAACACAGCTAACCCTCTGATACTTTCTCAACTAAATAACTGCACAGGAGCATGGATCAAAAAGCCTCTCTATTAATGACCACAATGTAATTGATTTTTAGCATACTTGGGGTAAGAATCATACAAAAACTAGGCACTAGAGGTTAGCAGGAGTTTATTTTTAAAAAGTGTGGTAGGTTGTCAAAGTTACCATTAAATCAAACATGGGAAAATTTAATTTAGACTCAAGATGGAGGCAAGTTAACAGTAGCTGTGACGCCATCACAGAAAGCATAACCTACTTCCTGGACAGAAAAGGAAGCAAAAAGGAAAGATAAAAGCCAGCACAGGTAAATGGCAATATTTGACAAGAGTATCAGGATCCAAACTGATATTCCATCAGTAAAACTGGAAGTCCTATCTTAGTGAAATCCAATAGAATAAAATTTAAACCATGGCGGAGCAAGATGTAAAATTGAATTAAGAGGACCAAGAGGAACTATGAAGAGCTTATTGTCAAAGACTTAAGAACAAATAATCAAAAAAACTGTTTAAGTATGCAAGAAACGGAAGCCTGACAGAGACTTATCGGTTTCTCAGGATTACCAGGACTACTGGGGGAGAAAAAAAAAAAAAAAAAAAAAAAAAATTATGGAGGACTGGGACATTGTGATAAGCAAAAGTATTTCTTTAATTCAGTCATTCACTTCGGAACGGTAACAGATATCCAGGAGTGCTGAAGGAAAAATGGCTCCTTATGCTGTGCAATCTTTATATTATCTCTGCCTGGTAAATCCTCATTTCCCCAGCCAGAGTCATAGTGGGGCAATACGGGAGCATGCCAGGGAGAGGGGAAAGAAGGGATAGGCAGAAGAGGGGGAATACTCTTTTCCCTCACTCCCTCTTTTACTTTATCCCCTGCCAGAAACAAATCAGTCATCTTGATTCACTTGTGGAGGCACAGGAGCTTTGCTGCATCTTCGAAAGATTTGATAATGCCATGGGGACATGCATTGGGTCATGATAATTAATCATAGGGACGAGTTGGTAGTTCCCGGGGATCTGTTGAGGGAGAGCACTCAGAGGTACGATCTTATGATGAAGTTAGAGGAGAATGGGGAAAATATCAGTAATGTGAACAGTTAATTATTCTAGATTTTCACTTTTCCAATATGGAGTTCTGTCCACTCAAGTGTAAGTGCTTGAAGGCAAATCTTTGTGCCTCCATATATTATATTTTTGAAACTACTATGAAAACCTTCCTAAATACATTTTTATCCTCTCTGTTGGCTAATTCCATAGAAACTCCCTTGTGGACTATCAGTTCAATTAGTGTAAAACCTCTTACCCTTGGAATTGGAAAACTTTCTAAATCTAAATGAAACCACCCTTTCTCTTCTCTTAGCAACCATTATTTGGGTGGCATTAACTAGGAGCAATGGTGATAAAATTAAGAAAGAAAAAAAAAACAGGAAAAATTCCCTCAAATGCAGTGTAGCACAGTAGGATTTTTCTGTTATTTCTTTTTAAGATAATGTTTTTTTTCATCATTATGAGGTGGGTTTTTAAGTTGAAAATCTGTATTTTTAACTGAACAGGAAAAGTTTAAACATTCCTCGATCGAAGCATAATGGCACCATATGCAAAGTCACACTCAGTCTTCAAGTGTGTGAGGAAAAGAGTGTTGTTTCACATTGTCACAAAAAATGTATGATTGCTTGACTCTCAGCACAGGATGGGTGGTGAAGCTTTCTTTGCAATATTATTTCAGATTCACTAATTAGTAAGGGGCTGGTTTCAAATTAAGCAAAAGGGAAAAGCTGCCTTATATCAGATGGCATAGCTGATGATATCCAGAGAAGGATGGTGGTTGGGGAGTTTAAGGATCCAAAAGGTTTGCCCTGTACAAGGTGTAAGTAATAACTATCCCCACATTTTCAAAAGGGACTAGTGACTTTGGGTGCCCTCTGTTTAGGATGCCCCACTTACAAACACTTTAAAGGTGATTGATTTTCAGTAGGTGGAAGGTGCTCAGCATTTTCTGAAAAATTAGGTCCGACTAAGTTGACTTAAACAGGGCATCAAAGAAGTGAAGCACTGAAAATCACTAGTTGTTTCTGAAAATATTTCATTTTGGTTTGAATTTGTTGTTTAAGTTGTTGTGTTCACTTAGGGCACCTCTGTTTATGGGCAGATGTCTGCTATTATTTAAATCGGGACATATTGGAGAGTGCTGAATTACAGCTATGTTAGAATAGGATCCCAAGAAAAACCGCATTCCTGTGGATCTTTAAATCTGGGACAAGTCAGCGATAAATGTGCTATCGGGAACAATCCTTCATTGAAAGGGGGATAGTGTCAATAATCCAGTAAGTCTTTTTCCACCTTGAACTTCTGTAATTCTTTTCTATCTCCAGCAAGCACTAGTCACATGCTGCTTTCTGAGTTGTTCATGAATATATTTGCAGGAGGATGAGTTTTAATGTTATTTATTGTTTCATACTATGGTTAGGGGTGCCCCCCGTTGTGGTGCCGCCCCCCCTGTGTAATGTCCAAAGGTCCTCCTCAGAATCCATCATTGAGCAAGATTGTTTACTAACTCAAAGGAAAAGATGGGACAATTCTTTAGCTAGCCAGTTATTCTTTAGCTAGCCAGCTAGCTTCTGGAGCCTTACTAGAGAGAAGTGGGATTGACCAATGGCAGCATGTCTACAGGAAAGGACAAGTATTATTGGCTTGTTGAGGACTGCTGTTGCTCACACATATGGGTCGGGTCTTCCAGCTATGTTCCATTGCAAATGCAGCTTTGGCAGATAAAGCTCCAAAATGTGAAACAATCCTATATAATCTTATATTTCTTGAAAAGTATTACTATAGGCTGAATATTTAGTATCATATCCTTAATTTCCATCACAATAGCCTTAACTCAATGTGTTTTGGGGAATGCTTCAGAAACAGCTGCTTTGGCTTGGTGCATCACTTGATGGAACAAAAATATATGGGTTTCATTTATGTTTTAAGTAGAATGATTTCAAAACAACTCCTCCTGGAATACTTAAAAGTATCAGCCACTACACAGCCACAAGAAAGCTTCTCCTGTTTTTCTGTCTTATATTGTACCCTAATCCTCAGACTCCCAATTCAATTTTAGATTTCCTTAATTGTGTCTTTAAAGAGTGGTTTAAAGATGAGATTCCTAAAACAGGCACAAGAAAGATTTTCTCCTATTAAGTAAAATGAAAAAAAATCTATGTAAAAATGTAATTATGGATCCGACTTAACCCACATAAAGGGAAATTAATAGTTAATGATGGAGTAGTCTTCTATGAACATGACTTCAGGACATAATTTCTCTTTCTCCTTTCCTTAGCTCACCCTAAATGCACAGTAGAGTTCTGCAATCTCAAGTGCTATGTAATATCAACCAGTGTTGGGAAGTGGTATTCCCCTGTGGTGGAAAATTTTGAGTTTACAGTAAGTAGATACAACTGGACAAATTTAAGTTTGAAGGAAGAAGATTAAATATTTATGTGAAGCCATCTGATAAGAGTCCATTCTTAACCATGGAATTTCTTTGCTTTGGTGATTTTAAGAGAGATTCTATAATATTTCTTATTTAGGGCCAGTTTTACACTGCCATGCATGGATATCAGGGAGAGTAAGAATACTCTTATTCTCCCCCCCGCCCGCCAAGCTGGAAACAGGCATAAAATAGATTAAGACATTGATTAGGGTCTAAAGCAGCTCAAAGGGACTCCCTAGTATTTATTAGTATAGGGGGGGATATTCATGCTTAGGGCCCCCAATTGGGCTAGTACCAATACTGCATAGTTTCAGTATCCATGGGTATGGATGCATAGTGGTATGCAGGCACTTCACACCCATTACTCCCCTGCCTGAGAAAGTGAGAGAGAGATGGTTGGAAAATAGGTGGACCTTCTCCAGCCTGGTTAGCCTGCATTAGTGGGGATCGGACAGAGTGCACTAAAAAATAGCAGTGTGGATGTGGTGACTCCAGCAAGAGGACTTTGGCTAGCTACCCAAACTCAGGCCCAGGGGCTGAGTGGGCTTGAGAGGCCTGAGCTGCATGCCCTAAACTGCAATGTCCACCCTCTGCTATATTTAATTTGCTACTTTTGAGCCCCGCTAGCACAAGTTTGTCGGACTCGAGCAGGGAGGCTCACTTCTAGCTGCAGTATAGACATACTATGTTAGCCACTCCAGGTGGGCCAGCATGGGATGGAGTGAAAGTAGTAACTTGGTAATGGTTAAGGACCAGAAAATGAGTTTCTATACCCCGTGACACAAGGGAGATAGTAGAGAAAGAATAGAGCCTGTCTGAAGCACTGTTCTTTGCCTGTAACTGCTCATGAAGCAAGCAGGGCTGTCCATGACCCTTACCCAGCGCAGAATGTATAAACTCAGTATAACCCATGGCTTGTGTATTTAGTTTCCTTTGTTTTTCAGTGGTATTACAAATATAGTTAATAAAAAGCAACATAATCATTTTAGTCTGATTACAATTTATTCTTGCCAAGAATATTTAAATGTTGCAATATTGTTTCCCATTATTTCTTAATTCCACCATGTCCTGTTGTAAACAGTGGAAAATAATCCCATTTGTTGGTGGCAGGATTTAGCACAATGAAGAAGGGTTAGTGGGTAACTGTATGTCACTTTATAGAACATCTTCATGGCCCATATTTATTTTTGATTTCAAGGAGGAAAAATCATTAAAGTTAAGATACAAATAAACATGAAATAATTTACAATATTATTTTCATACTCTGTTAAACAGAACATAAAATAAAGTGCATTCCTATTTTATTATTATCTATTTAGCTTTTTTGGTTACAGAAAATGCAGATGCATTCTAAGCCTCTGTACCTAGCCTTCAAGGTGATACCGTGTATTGATTTAATACATCTTGAGACCTAATAATCAAGTACATGTTTTTATGATTGGCTGTTGTTGCTAGTGTCTAGCTATATAAGAATGCTTAGTTGAATAAGGTCATCTATAGCCTATTTGATATTCTCCACAACTAATAAAAATGTTAATGCTAAACTAGAATGTCAATCTTCTTTCCAAGCATGTAGCCCTCCTCAATATAGTTTGTAATTTTAGAGATGAAATTAATCAGAACTAAGATGTTTTTAAAGAAAAAGGATTAAAATTTACTAGTATAATCCAGGCATAGAATGTCACATTGCTGCTTTATGTCTAGCTACATTTTAACATCTGGGCTTTCTGTTAGTGATATGATTATGAATATCACCGTCAGTTCATTTTTGCACAGATCTCTATGGACAGAGCACTGTATCAATGATCACTCTCTAACTTTAAAGATAAAAAACTATAGCTGAATCTCTGATGTATGGAATGCATTACTGCATAAGTTTAAAAATCTTTTCTGAGCTTGCTTATGAGATATTTGGATCAGCACATTTCATATCAAAGGTTTAGTTATCTGTCTCAAAGTGCTTATTATAAAAATGATTAGTAATAAAATTTTTTGGGGGTTTTTTTTTTTTTTTTTTTTTTTAAAAAACTGTACGTATTCAGCCCAGATAATTTCTTATTGTTGATGTAGTAAAAATATTGTGTATCAGTTTAATAGCTTTAGAAGATAAGAACGGTAGAGTTTGGCATTGTGGCTTAGGGGTAGTATATTTTCAGTGACTTGGGTTCAGTTTCATGGATCCAGGACGACTCCCTTTTTGTGCCTACACAGCCTAAAACATTGATTGTGGAGACTGAATGTTCATTCTGTAGGAGTGTAAGTATTTCAAATGCATTGTCTTGCCAAGAGCTAGATCTGAAGGAAAGTTAGGACTTTGACATACAGCAAGGCCTTTTGCCATTTGGAAGAAAATTAATCCAGTAACTTCTTAAACTCCGGTTTTAAATGTGGTTTAAAATTGGCTAACATCTGTCGTGTTAGGGGGTTTCACCAGTGTATCTAGATCAATTTGAAATTGAGATAGTTACACCAGTGCAAATTTTCAAATATAGGCAAAGGTCCATAAGAGCTATTTCTAAGCCATGCAGTTCCTACTGCTGGCCCTTTAAATCTGGAGAGTCAAGCAGCTGCAGTCCTAATGGGGCCATCTTACAATGGACTGTTGCTTATTGGTATGTATTGCTAACTCCTGTTACATTTTCCCTCCGTTTTCCTTTTTTTAAGTGCTGTTTTATGACAGCACTTAAGCATTGTGTTAAATTTTAAGCATTTAATTGTATTTCTAAAATTTAATTAATGTCCCACATCGAATCTAATTCCCAAATATTTCAGGTAATCCTTACAGCATGAGCATTACATTTTTTTCACATTATTTTCATAGAAATACAACTATATTATTAAAATCTATTGAGTTGAGGTTTTAAAGCTAGTCATCCTATATTTAACATTCATGCAATACCACATCCCCCGGTTTGTTTGTGCTTTTTACCAACATATTTCTGATATCTTTTTTATTTGCCTGTTTGTGTCCGAGTCGGTAGTGTACACTCAGTTCATATTTTCAGGTATTTTCCCTGCAGTTTTTGAGGGCTAGAAACGTACTTGAAACAAATGAAAATAAAGACTCTCATTGATATTCATTTGCCTCCAGGGAGCTGGGGTATTAAATTACATACATTAAAATACATTGCAAAAATCATGATAAGATCATGAAAGTTGGCAACACTGTGTGTTTAAATATTTACAAACAAATTTCTTTTTGCTGCGTGGATTTTGAATTTCCCTATAACACTTCCATGGTAGGCAGCTTCTTTTTATTTGTAAATGTACTTGTAATTGTGTACCTGACTGGACAACACTCTAGTCTGGTGAGTGTCCACAGTTTTACTTTTGATTACCTAAGTTCAGCACCAGCATGCCCATATTCTTCTGAAATGAGTTATAAGTGGTGGATGCTGTATTCCTACTGGGATGCATTTCAACCGTCATTGAAATTGCAGGAAAAAGTGCAACAAGAAAAAAATTAGATTAAAATAGCTGATAAAGTAATTATATTGTGTTGGTGTAAGATGGCTGCTATATTTCATGCATGACTTCCTTTCTGTGCTTAATGTTTCATATGGAGCTCAATTGTATGATATTTACAAAGAAAAATCAGAAATCCTAGAGGGGGAAAAGCTCAAAAATAAATAAATTACAGTATTCAGATAACATAAAGTGAGGAAGTTTAATCTCCAGACTCTGTGAAGTGGCATTGTAGCACAAGTAAACTTTTACACCATTACAGTTCTTATTTCACAAAAATGGAATTACTGTAATTTCTATCTTAAGTAACCTTTAAATGTGATTTTCTGGTTGCCTACGTTGGGGTTTCCTTAGTTTCTGTGTGCTTTTTGTGCCATACCCAAAACATTAGAAGATTTTGAATGTTAACAATCCATTATTTTCTTCTTTTGTTGAACTATTCCTACATATAGGCTCCTAGTATGGGAATCACTTTTATAGGACTATACTTTAGATAAAACTAAAATGCTAGAGTCGGCTAATATGTAATATCAGGTAAAATATGTTAACATGGAACTTTAAGAAAAGATTGTGAAATTGCTGTGTAATGTTTTGCACTATTGTAAATATGTTAGGTCACTGATGGCTAGATTGAATCCCTGACCCTTACTCAGCATTGCAGGAGTGCAATCCCCATCCTTCTTTCTTCCCTGCGTGGCTAAATATGGACTGATTAAATTATGAATACCGTTGACTTGTTACTTTCCTCTCTGAGCAAGTTGTTTGGGTAGCGCAAAAGAGGGGTAGGAAGCATATGGGTGACACGGGGGGTCTTTGGATCTAATCTCCTATTTGATTACGAGTAAGTTGGTCATGTTTATGAAGAAGAATATACTGCGCCCCAACAAAGAATGAAAATAAACTTGCTCCCCACCTATACCAGAGTAAAGGGGAGGAGGGAAAGGAATTTTACCTCACTGTGGGCAGGAGCTATTGGCTCTGTCTAGCCTGTAGAAAGTCATTCCTTGTACTAATTCTGATTTTGTTAGCAAGAGCTTATTTCATTTTTTTCTAAGCGCAGGTAAGAGTATATATACCCTCATCCTCTGCAGGAAGGGGGAGTTTAACACTCCATTTAATTTTTATAAAAGTAAAGTTGAATTACCAGTATAATGCTGTATGTTGTCAAAGGAGTTTAGTCTGTAAACGTGAAATAATGGCCCCACTGAAGTCAATCGCCAAAAACTCTCATTGACTTCAAAGGGGCAGGATTTTACTTCAGGCCTTTTAAGGCAGGGGAGCATTATTTTGTTTTATGACTGCAGCAAAACATGATGTTGGCACTTGGACTATTAATGTTAACAATATTCCCAGTTACCATGTACTGGATAGAGTAAAAATACTGGCTCTGTATTTTGTTTTTTTTACAAAAAGCATTTGAATGACTGTAGGATGCTGATTAGAGAAGATAAGACTATGATGCTCTCAAGGATAAGTCATTAACTCAGATGTATGACTGTTTAACAAGAAGAACGCCACAAATTTGTTGTACAAGGCATAGAAATCTGGGCTTGTCTGAAATAGACTGTGATGTACGCCAAAGGCTCAATATTCAGGACTATGTTTATTGAATTTATTTGTCAATGATTTTTTCTTAGTTTGTGTTAAATCTGCTTTATGCTATATAGATGATGCAATGTTACAAATCATAGTTCTAATTTCATTGGCCATAGTTTGAGAAGTATTTTGATAATCTACAATGATAGCTTTAAAACAGAAAAGAAAAAGAAAAGAATTAGAAGAAAGAAAAAAAGTCCTCTAATGAGCAGAAAACCACTAGCTGTTAACTTTCTAAACAAATCCCAAACAAATGGGCTCACTTCTGCAGGCCTTATTGAGGCAAACCTCCTGTTGAAAGAAATGCCTGAGTCATAGCTACAGGATTGGGCCTAAAACAATGTTAGTTAATTCATTGGAAATTATGTGTTGAAATTTTAATTAGTAGCAGGATAGAGGTTTAAGGGGACTGAACTTTAACTGAATATATTGTGCTTAGGCAGTGGCTAAAGAAACAAACAAAAATTCAGAAATCAGACGAAAGATCTGTTTACATTTAGAAACAAGACATGAATGAAAGCCAGATTTTTATATCAGTATAGAGTTATGTAGATTGGTTTTATATTAATACTATCAACAAATACAATCCAATTTGCCTTTAGGAAAATTTGCAGATTTGCAACATAAAAAGAGCTATAAGAATACCTCACTGCTGTTTTTAGATAAATAAGCCCACTTGCCTCCTTCTGAGTGAGGTCAGAACTATGCAAATGTATTTTATTGCATTAAATAATGTTTGTAGAGGCCCCTGGTTATAAGAAAACAATGGGGGGGGGCTAGATTTCAATTTAATATTTTGAGCCTAAGAGGAAGAAATCAACC
Organism: Mauremys mutica; assembly: GCF_020497125.1. Taxonomy (NCBI): domain Eukaryota; kingdom Metazoa; phylum Chordata; order Testudines; family Geoemydidae; genus Mauremys; species Mauremys mutica. The sequence goes on from NC_059073.1 coordinate 57,015,118, forward strand.
TTAGATCTCGTTTACCCTGGAGTCAAGTGCATACAATAGGTGAGAGGGCATAAATGCCTTATCAGTCAGCATTTCAAACAGGCATCCCAAAGACTGATAAGAACTGAAATGAGCTTTGGTAAATTTAAATGTGGGGTTTAAATGAATATTTGAAACAATTCATAAGGTGTCATTGTGATTACATTATGTAATATTATGCTAAGAGTTATATGATTTTACAGTGCCTTCTAACTAAAACTGTCACAGGTGTGTATTATGGGGGGGGGGCAGTGTCTTGCGCCAAAACTCATTGTGAGATACAACATAAAATCCATTGTACATTTAATGAGGGTTTTTATTATATTGTTTTCAGTTACTTTCATAAAAACAGATATCATGAATATTCACACATCTGTGTGCACTTATAAGCAGTTGGTACAGATCTTTAATTTTGTATTAGGCTTGTCTGTTTTTAACTTTTGTATTTTAATTTGGACATTTAAAAAATCTATGAGTTGTGATACGGGATGGTTCAGATGTATGAGAATTGATGGTTACAAAAGATTTCTTCCCCAAAGTAAGGGTTCAGATCCAGTCCAAGCTGATTATTGTCCACCTCTCTTCACTATCAGATATTTTTTTTGTGATCTGTGAATTCAATTCAGTTCCTAGTGGACAGATATCTATATTATGAAAAACACCAGTATTATATTTGGCTCCATTTTTGACAGAGCCAGCAGGGTGCATATGGACAGTGAAAAACATTCTTTTGCCAATGGCTAAACCTAGTACAGGTACTCCAAATATGTACTTGCACTTGTAGTAGGCTAGTAATAAATAGAAATACAATCTTTGTTTAGAAAAAAAGATGAAATACTGGCATGTAGCCACCTTACCTCTGCTACAAGACACCCAAACTGGGCTTCAACCCTCAAAACGGACAGAGAAACAAGGCTTTAAAACCAGTCCTAGAAATCATAGAAATGCAGGGCTGTAAGGGACCTCCAGAAGTTCATTATAACCAGCACCCTGCACTTTTAAGGCAGAACCAAGTATATTCGATAGGGACCATCCCAACAGGTGTTTGTCCAATCTGTTCTTTATAACCTCCAATTATGGAGATTCCACAACCTCCTTGGAAACCTATTCCAGAATTTATCTTCCCTAGTACAGCTAGAAAGTTTTTCCTGACTGTCTAATTTAAATCTCCCTTGCCACAAATAGAGCCCATGTATTTTTTGTCCTACTTTCAATGGAGATTGAAGAATTGATCACCATCCTCATTACAGCATGTCATAACATTTTTGAAGAAGTTATCAGGTCTACCCTTCAGTCTTCTTTTATCAATGATGCCCATATTTTTTAACTTTTCTTCATAGGTTCAGGTTTTCTAAACCCTTTGTTTTTCATTTTGTTGCTCTCCTCTGGACTCTCTACCAATTTGTCTACATCCTTATTAAAGTGTTGGTGTTCAGAAACTGGACACAGTACTCCAGCTGAGGCCTCACCAGGGCTGAGTAGAGTGGGACAGTTACCTGACTGTGTCTTATGTAAGGACACGTCTGTGAATACACCCCAGAGTGATATTAGTCTTTTTTGCAACTGTATCACTTTGTTGACTCATATTCAGTTTGTGATCTTATTATAACCCTCAGGATTCTTTTCAACAGTACTGCCTGCCTAGCCAATTATTCCCCATTTTGTAGTTGTGCGTTTGATTTTTTCCTTTCTGCTTTGCATTTTTATTTATTGCATTTTGTCTTGTTGATTTCACAGAAATTCTTCAATCTGTCAAGTTCATTTTGAATTCTAATCCTGTTGGTCCAAAGTACATACAACCCTTACCAAGCTTGGTGTCCTCATCAAATTTTATAAGCATACTCTCCACTCCTGTATCCAAGTCTATTAATGGAAATATTGAATAGTGTGAAAACCTTCACAGTTTGACAGCAAACTTTGCTAAGCTATTCTTTGAGTATGGTCTTCCAACCAGTTGTGCATGCATGGCACCTTATAGTTATTTCAATCTAGACCATATTTCCTAGTTTGCTTATAGAGAAATGTCATGTGGGACTGTGTCAGGAGCCTTACTAATATCAAGACATATCCCGATCTACTGCTTCCATCCTATTCATTAGGTCCAATGAAGGAAATTAGGTTGATATAGCATGATTTTGTCTCGACAAATCCCTGCTGGCTGTTCCTTATATAATCCTGTTATCCTCTATGGTGCTTACAAACTGATTGTTTATTTATTTCTTCCAGTATTTTTCCAGGTATCAAAGGTTAGGATGACTGGTTTTTAATTTATCGGGTCCTCTTTGTCATCTTTTAAAAGGCAGCTTACTATGTTTGCCCTTCTCCAGTCCTCTGGGACCTCACCCATCTTCCATGAGTTCTTGAAGATAATAGCTAATCATTCTGAGATTGCTTCAGCTAGTTCCTTAAGTACCTAAGGAATTGAATTTCATCAGACTTGTATACATCTAAACTTTTTAATATATTTCTTTAAACTGTTATTTTCCAATTCTGGCTTGTGTTTCTTTTCCCCCAGCAGCAGACACTCATATATCATCATAAATGGAAAATATGAATAACATATTGTAAACACATAGAAACAGAATAAATAATTAGCATTCCAGAGACTCGGGGTGAAATCCTAGCCAAAATGAAGTCAATTAGAGTTTTGCTATTGTCTTCAATGGGACAAGGATTTTGCCCTCGCTCTCCATACTATACTTTTCATGCATGGGAGATTCACACATCCATTCCCTTAAAGAGTTTGGCTGTGTGACTACTAGCTTTCACTCCATAGACACTTTCAACCAGTGTCAGGGAATCGTTTTAATTAAAATACTAGTAGTATGCCATCAAAATACTAAAATGGATTCAAATTCTGAGCTGATTTATGTGCTAGGCAAAAATTGTGGCCTCTGGGGTTGGAGCCATGAAAAAATAATAATCAGTTGCACCAGTTTCCTTATTGGCTTCTGTTATCTAATGTAGCAAGAGAACTTGAAAACTCCATCTGGATAGGAAAAAAAATAAAAAAAACATATAGTTACACCCACCAAAAATAAAACTTAATCTTACTGAAGACAAAAGAACTTCATTTTACTGCCAGCTATTTAGCAGAACCCACCTTTGGGACGTACAAACATAGCCAGTACCGGGTGCTCTTGATTGAAAGATCTGGGCTATTATCAGCTTTCATTTGCTAAAAATAGTAAGTTTTGAGACCATTTCCTTTGTTCAGATAGCCTTAAAATATAAATTAGTGACTATAGTTGGAAGGTTTGCTACTGATTGTCCATAGAGATTAGTATTTAATATGGTAGTGCCCAGAGGTGTCAGTCCATTTAGCTAGGTGCTGTGCAAAGTTATATAAAAGACACCTATATTTTATGGTCTGTGTTGCAAGGAGCTTGCAGTCACAGGGTATTCACTGTCATCCTGCCTCTTCCCCTCAACTCCTGTGCAGTGCTGGTATTTGGATAACAAAAACTTTGGCCATAGATCCTGTGATGTTTAAAGAAGAATTTTAAGACTATTTTGGCTGATAATGGGGAGGTGGCACACTATCACCAATGTGAGCAATGTGAATCCCTTAAGAATAATTAGGCTTTCATAGGAAAGTGCTGTGTGGTAACTAATAAACTGTAGCAAATGTACACGTATTAACAGTCTCTGAAGAAAAAGCAAGCAGGTGTCCTTGGGCACACCTGTCTATGTTATGAAATACACTGCGAAGGACAGGAAATGTGTGCAGCCTGGGAATACAGTGGGTCAGAAGAGAGAGAGATGTGGATCTACACCCGAAAAGGCAATGCTGGGAAGCTGGCAAGCCTGAGAGTGGTGCACTTATGCCATGGACCACTGAGGGGGAATTCAGGGAAAGCCCTGAACTTTTCCAGCCTCTGCTTCATCATACTTCTCTGGGAGGAGAGGGGGACTCCTGCCATTGTACTTCCAACTGGAGAGAGGGTTCGTGGGTACAGACATATGGGAGGCCCCATGTTCTGATGTGCCTAGGACACCCGATTAGCATTAATATGATCATGAATTTTGTAGACTAGCATTGCAACTGGGCACAGTCCTTTTTAGTCACCAGCTATCTTGTGAATCCCTTATAGATTCCAACTTAGGGGTTTCTGAGAGGCTCCATCTGTCAAAACTACACTTTATTCAGTAGTTAAACCCTTCAAAAGTCTATCCTCATCTGGCTATCTCATAATATGGCCCACAATTTAGAAGTTTCTAATTTAATAACACAAATGTTCAATTTTTATTTGATAATATTAGTTGCTATTCATATCATGTTCTTTGGGCCCACAGGTAAAGGGAATTTTTTGCCTTCCAACTCATCAATACATTTCCTACATTTTAAAACTTTTTTATTCTAAGGATGAAGTGACTTCCTTTAATTCATTTAGATGTTTGCTTGTACATACTTGGTTAGCTTTGCCAGTTACCCCTGACGATCTTCTGAAAGGATCTGTCTTCTGGTGTTAATGAAGATCAAAGGCACAGAGAGTGAGATAAGCTGCTGTTTAACCATTCCATGCTTTGGACACTTTCAGTACTCAGGATTAGCTGCCACAGAGAAATTCCCATTGGAAAATGAGGACAAAATTTTCCTCTTGGATTTTTTTTTGCATGGTGGAGCTTAACTTTGTTATTCTGCCTTCATGCACGTGCTGATCTCCCACATAGCAATCAATGAGCTTTTTGCAGATGTATGAGCGGAGAGCATTCCAAGCTGGTGGAGATCGAAGAGAAGAAGTTCCCTCTAAAAGAACCAAATTTAAAACAAACTTTTAAAGAGAAAAAAAAATACCCCAAAGAGCTAATCTGACACAGAACTACCGGAAAATTAATCTTGTGTGATTTAGTTTTGCTTTTAAATTTGTACTTTAATTTATATTCTGTTCATACGTCTTACCTATTACTATGAGAATCTTAACGTGTTTTTGCATTTCTCTTAGGACTTTTGAGCATTTAAAATCAGTAACTTCTATGTTGTACATTAATAGAAAAAATGTTGGAAAACATCCTGAATGCTATAATAATTATTCTTGGTATTTGTAGTGTCAGTGTCTGATGAGGATAGCAGGCACTTACTATTACCTTTTTATAATCTTTTATACATTCTTCGCAAATGCATATACAAATTGAATGTCCTCCTCTTCCGTACTTCTCGTGTCACTTGTCTTCATAGGGTGTTGTTCCAAAGCCATTCAAGTCAATGAAATGAGCTGTGAACCAGCATCTTACATTTTAAGCTTATTGGGGCAGAGTACCTCATATTTGCAAATCCTAACACCATTCGTGAGGTTTCTGGGTGCTATACTAAATAACAGCAAGTGATGGAAAATTACTTCATGCATATACCATTCAGAATTACAGAGGAAATTCTGCATTTCCTTTGGTACTGCTCTCCAGTATCAGTAGGTCCACACCATTTAATGTAAATTCTATTTCTGACATAGTGCACGTCCAGTGCCTCTAGAGTATTACAGATGTGCGATTGCACTGCTGAACTTAGACGCATTACTAAAAGTTATGAAGGTGAGGCGCAATCTTGTGGTTCATTAGGGATTTTGTGAAAACGGGGTTATCATGTGTGTTGAGAGGCCTTGTGCGAAGCCACAAGTATAGAACTCATTTCACCCCATTGGATAACAGTAGGAGCAGATTTTGCACCTCTTTCTCATCAAGGAATATCATTTACATTCTGATCTAGTGACTCCTGGCAGTGGTGTGATATACTACACAACCTCAGCTATGTAATGAGACTCAGGGAGGGATCCATATATGGGAATTTGGGGATGTGGGAGTGGGGGAATGTGTTTGGCCAAAACCTTCAAGGTTTTCTTGTTTAGTTTTATTACTATACTTTCCTAATCACTGTTCAGACCAGAAATAGGAGTGCAAGTGTATGTTCATTCTACAGTGTCTTGGTCTTCCCAAATCAATATTTGCTGTTAGTGACAAGGGAAGAATTTCTCTGGCTCAGCTGATTGGTGAAAGGGTTTTTTTTGTTATAATTATGGTTTACTTAAACTATCATTCTAGACTGGTGGGTGCTTGAATGCTCTTTAGAGAAGGCCAGAAAACTAATATCTTACTTTTTTATTATAATCTTGAAAATAAGGGAAAATGCAAATCACCACTAAGAATTTTTTTTTTTTAGATTTCATATTTGCATCCCTTCCCTGAAGAATCTAAACAATGATTTTTTTCCTGCCAGTGGTTCCTCCCCACCTCGTGTCATGGTATGGTTATCACTGAGCCAGGGATACTCTCTTCTCTTTTCTCTTAATGCTCCCTTGCACTTGTCCAGCCAATGTGTTGCTGCTGCATAGGAGATCCTGAGGAAGGAGAGAGTAGCTGGCTGGCTGACTCTCGGTTCGCTCAGCAGGGAGAAAAGGGTTCCAAAGGGAATAAGTAAGGAGAGGGCTCAGCATCTCCTTTGAACTCAGACCCTGCTTAGCTTGATGCTTCTGTGGCACCCCGCTTCCCCAAGCAGGTGGAATCTCAGGTTACTATCCAGTTTCACTTTTCAGTAAGTTTTCCAGATCTGGGAAAGGCTATGTGCACCAGACACAGGCTCATCCATTTCATTGACATACACCAGGTTAAGACTATTAGAAAAAACGCAGTGCGTAAGGGGGATTATGATAGAGGATTATACAAATCATGACAAGAAATCATGAAATCATGGAGAAAGTGAATTGAGAAAAAAAAAAGTGTTATTTACCTTTTCCCATCATACAAAATCCAGGTGTCACCTGATTAATGTAATAAGCAGCAGATTTAATTCATACAAGAGGAAGTATTTTTTCACACAACAGACAGTTAACCTGTGGAATTACATTGTCATGGGATGTTGTAATGGCCAAAGTATAACTGGGGTCCAAAGGAATTTGATAAGTTCCATGGAGGAATATATCCATCAATGGCTATTAGCCACGATGATCTAGGGACACAATCCCATCGTCAGGGATGACCCTAAACCTCTGGAGCTGTCAGAAGTCAGGAGGAGAAGACGGGGTGGATCAATCCCTGCCCTGTTGTATACTTCCTCCCTGAAGCTCTGGCACTAGCTACTGTCAGAGGGTCAGAATACTGGGCTAGAGGGGACTATTGGGACAATAATATGGCTCAGAGTATAACTGTATTCTAGAGGGAACTGATAGCGACCGCTATATTTAGGTAGACCTAAACACATTCCATTATGAAAGATGTGTGACTTTTTTTGAAAAAGCTCTACATACCTTAATGTTTTGAGGCAGGCTTTTGAAATTGCCAGTAAAAATAAAGCCCCGGTGGCTATACCTCGTCACCTTTTGCTTGTCCCTGAAGAAGAAAAAAAAATATTCTGCTGAAGCATTGCTACATTATAAGCTTCTGAAAATTGCCACTTACTCTGCCTCTCATTACCCTTGTGTTCCTCAAGAAATTGTTAGCAATTTGGCAAAATAATAACATGACGAGGAACATTCTACAAAAAAAAAAAAAAAAAAAAAAAAAAAAGGTGTACCAACACCACTGCTGACAGAACGGCAAGGATCTCCCTCAAATCCAAGCCCTAAATATATCAAATAGACTTGGGAATTTTACTCTGTTTCCAACTTTGGTGATTTTTTTGCAAGTCTTGAGATATTTGGTGTTTTTCTTAATAGTCCCTGTTCCTGAAGTCCTGTGAAGAAGAGATTTTCAAAGATTTCATATAAGAAAAATGAAATTTCTGGCTCTTATGAAAGCAGAGAAAAAAGTTAAAAATATTAATTATAATGACTCAGAATCAGAAGACAAACAGGAAGGAAACAAAAATTGTCTTTTTAAAAAAAATTTCATGACTTTTAAGCAAAATGTCATGTGTTTTGGGGCCTGACTGATGATTTTTGAATGTTTGGAGGTTTGGCAATAGTATAGTAAGGGCCGGCTCCAGAGCCCAGCGGGGACAAGCACCCGCATGGGGCGGCCCTTTCCGGGGGGTGATGGGGGCTGGAGGGCGGCACGGGTGGGCCGGCGGACCTGCCTCAGTCATGCCCGGGAGGCGCCCCCGAGCCGCGGGAGCAGCGGACCTCCCGCGGGCATGACTGCGGGGGGGGCGCTGGTCGCGCGGCTCGGCTGGACCTCCTGCAGCTGCGGGCGGTTCGCTGGCCCGGCAGCTCGGCTGAGCTGCCGCAGGCTGCGGGCGTTCGCTGGCCCGGCAGCTCCGGTTGAGCTGCCGCAGGCATGCCTGCGGGAGGTCCAGCCGAGCTGCGGGACCAGCGAACCGTCCTCAGTCATGCCTGCAGGAGGTCCACTGGAGCCGCCGGCCGAGCGACCCCTCCACAGTCATGCCTGCGGCAGGTCCGCTGCTCCCGGGGCTCTGGTGGACCTCCCGCAGGCATGACTGAGGCAGGTCCGCCGGCCCAGCCTGCCGCCCCCCGGGAAAGGGCCGCCCCAGGCGGGTGCTTGCCCCGCTGGGCTCTGGAGCCGGCCCTTACTATACTATTGCCAAACCCCAAACATTCAAAAATCATCAGTCAGGCCCCAAACACATGACATTTGCTTAAAAGTCATGAAATTTTTTTAAAAAGACAATTTTTGTTTCCTTCTGTTTGTCTTCTGATTTTGAGTCTTTATAATTAATATTTTTAACTTTTTCTCTGCAGTCATAAGAGCCAGAAATTTCATTTTCTTAAATGAAATCTGAAAATCTCTTCATCACAGGACTTCAGGAACTGGGACTTTAAGAAAAACACCAAATATCTCAAGACTTGCAAAAAAATCACCAAAGTTGGAAACAGAGAAAATTCCCAAGTCTATTTGATATATTTAGGGCTTGGAGTTGAGGGAGATCCTTGCCGTTCTGTCAGCAGTGGTGTTGGTACACCTTTTTAGAATGTTCCTGTTCAGTTATTATTTTGACACATTGCTAACAATTTCTTGAGGAACACAAGGGGAAGAGAGGCAGAGTAAGTGGCAATTTTCAGAAGCTTATAATGTAGCTATGCATCAGCAGAACTTCATGGGACAAGCAAAAGGTGAAGAGGTATAGCCCCCGGGGCTTTATTTTTACTGCATTTCAAAAGCCTGCCTCAAAACATTAAGGTATTAGAGCTTTTTCAAAAAAAGTCACACATCTTTCAAAATGGAATGTGTTAGGCTACCTAAATATAGCGGTCGCTATCAGTTCCCTCTAGAATACAGTTATACTATGAGCCATATTATTGACCAATAGTCCCTCTAGCCCAGTATTCTGTCTCTGACAGTAGCTAGTGCCAGAGCTTCAGGGAGGAAGTATACAACAGGGCAGGGATTGATCCACCCCGTCTTCTCCTCCTGACTTCTGACAGTCAGAGGTTTAGGGTCATCCTGACGATGGGATTGTGTCCCTGATCATCGTGGCTAATAGCCATTGATGGATATATCCTCCATGAACTTATCTAATTCCTTTGGACCCCAGTTATACTTTGGCCATTACAACATCCCATGACAATGAATTCCACAGGTTAACTGTCTGTTGTGTGAAAAAATACTTCCTCTTGTTTGAATTAAATCTGCTGCTTATTAATTTAATCAGGTGACACCTGGATTTTGTATTGTGGGAAAAGGTAAATAACACTTCTCAATTCACTTTCTCCATGATTCATGATTTCTTTCATGATTTTATAATCCTCTATCATAATCCCCCTTACTCACTGCTTTTTTCTAATAGTCTTAACCTGGTGTATGTCAATGAAATGGATGAGCCTGTGTCTGTGCACATAGCTTTCCCAGTTATGGAAAACTTACTGAAAAGTGAAACTGGATAGTAACCTGAGAGTCCCTCTGCTGGGGAAGCGGGGTGCACAGAAGAACAAGCTAAGCAGGGTCTGAGTTCAAAGGAGATGCTGCCTCTCCTTACTTATTCCCTTGGAACCCTTTTCTCCCTGCTGAGAAAACCCAGAGGCAGCCAGCCAGCTACTCTCTCCTTCCTCAGGATCTCCTATGCAGCAGCAACACAGTGGCTGGACAAGTGCAAGGGAGCATTAAGAGAAAAGAGAAGAGAGTATCCCTGGCTCAGTGATAACAATACCCTGACACGAGGTGGGGAGGAACCACTGCAGGAAAAAAATCATGTTTAGATCTGCAGGGAAGGGATGCAAATATGAAATCTAAAAAAAAAAATTCTTAGTGGTGATTTGCATTTTCTTATTTTCAAGATATAATAAAAAAGTAAGATATGAGTTTCAGGCCTTCTCTAAAGAGCATTCAAGCCCCACCAGTCTAGAATGATAGTTTAAGTAAACCAGAATTATAACAATATAACCCTTTCAACAATCAGCTGAGCCAGAGAAATTCTTCCCTTGTCACTAACAGCATATTGATTTGGGAAGACCAAGACACTGGAGAATGAACATACACTTGCACTCCTATTTCTGGTCTGAACAGTGATTAGGAAAGTATAGTAATAAACTAAACAAGAAAACTTGAAGGTTTTGGCCAAACACATTCCCCCACTCCCACATCCCAAATTCCCATATATGGTCCCTCCTGAGTCTCATTACATAGCTGAGGTTGTGTAGTATTCACCCACTGCCAGGGTCACTAGATCAGAATGTAAATGATATTCCTTGATGAGAAAGAGGTGCAAAATCTGCTCCTACTGTTATACTATGGGGTGAAATGAGTTCTATACTGGGCTTCGCACAAGGCCTCTCAACACACATGATAACCCCGTTTTCACAAAATCCCTAATGTTACCACAAGATTGCGCCTCACCTTCAGTACTTTAGTCATGCTTCTAAGTTCAGCAGTGCAATCGCACATCTGTAATACTCTAGAGGCACTGGACGTGCACTATGTCAGAAATAGAATTTACATTAAATGGTGTGGACCTACTGATTCTGGAGAGCAGTACCAAAGGAAATGCAGAATTTCTCTGTATTTGAATGGTATATGCATGAAGTAATTTCCATCACTTGCTGTTATTTAGTATAGCACCCAGAAACCTCACGAATGGTGTTAGGATTTGCAAATATGAGGTCCCTGCCCCAATAAGCTTAAAATGTAAGATGCTGGTTCACAGCTCATTTCATTGACTTGAATGGCTTTTGGACAACACCCTATGAAGACAAGTGACACGAGAAGTACGGAAGAGGAGGACATTCAATTTGTATATACATTTGCAAATGTATAAAAGATTATAAAAAGGTAAAGTAAGTGCCAGCTATCCTCATCAGTCTCTGACACTACAAATACCAAGAATAATTTATAGCATTCAGGATTTTTCCAACATTTTCTATTAATGTAAAACATTGAAGTTACTGATTTAAATGCTCAAAAGTCCAGAAATGCAAACGTTAAGATTCTCATAGTAATGGTAAGTCGTTGAACAGAATATAAATTAAAGTACAAATTTAAAAGCAAAACTAAATCACACAAGATGTATTTTCCGGTAGTTCTGTGTCAGATTAGCTCTTTGGGGTATTTTTTTTTCTCTTTAAAAGTTTGTTTTAAATTGTTCTTTTAGAGGGAACTTCTTCTCTTCGATCTCCACAGCTTGAATGCTCTCCGCTCATACATCTGCAAAAAGCTCAGTGATGCTATGTGGGAGATCAGCACGTGCAGGAAGGCAGAATAACAAAGTTAAGCTCCACCATGCGAATCCAAGAGGAAAATTTTGTCCTCAGTTTCAAATGGAATTTCTCTGTGGCAGCTAATCCTGAGTACTGAAAGTGTCCAAAGCATGGAATGGTTAAACAGCAGCTTATCTCACTCTCTGTGCCTTTATCTTCATTATCACCAGAAGACAGATCCTTTCAGAAGATCTTCAGGGTAACTGGCAAAGCTAACAAGTATGTCAACAAACATCTAAATGAATTAAAGGAAGTCACATCATCCTTAGATAAAAAAAGTTTTAAAATGTAGGAAATGTATTGTTGAGTTGGAAGGCAAAAAATTCCCTTTACCTGTGGGCCCAAAGAACATGATATGATAGCAACTAATATTATCAAATAAAAATTGAACATTTGTGTTTAAATTAGAAACTTCTAAATTGTGGGCCTTATGATGAGATAGCCAGATGAGGATAGACTTGAGGGTTTAACTACTGAATAAAGTGTAGTTTTGTCAGATGGAGCCTCTCAGAACCCCTAAGTTGGAATCTATAAGGGATTCTCAAGATAGCTGGTGACTAAAAAGGACTGTGCCCAGTTGCAATGCTAGTCTACATATTCAGGATCAGATTAAGGCAATCGGTGTCCTAGGCACATCAGAACATGGGGCCTCCCATATGTCTGTACCCACGACCTCTCTCTCCAGTTGGAAGTACAATGGCAGGAGTCCCCCTCTCCTCCCAGAGAAGTATGATGAAGCAGAGGCTGGAAAAGTTCAGGGCTTTCCCTGAATTCCCCCTCAGTGGTCCAGGCAAAGGCACCACTCTCAGGCTTCCAGCTTCCCAGCATTGCCTTTTCGGGTGTAGATCCACATCTCTCTCTCTTCTGACCACTGTATTCCCAGGCTGCACACATTTCCTGTCTTCGCAGTGTATTTCATAACATAGACAGGTGTGCCAAGGACACCTGCTTGCTTTTTCTTCAGAGACTGTTAATACGTGTAATTGCTACAGTTATTAGTTACCACACAGCACTTTCTATGAAAGCCTATTTTATTCTTAAGGGATTCACATTGCTCACATTGGTGATAGTGTGCCTCCTCCCCATTCAGCCAAAATAGTCTAAAATCTTCTTAAACATCTCAGGATCTATGGCCAAAGTTTTTGTTATCCAAAGACCAGCACTGCACAGGAGTTGAGGGGAAGAGGCAGGATGACAGTGAATACCCTGTGACTGCAAGCTCCTTGCAACACAGACCATATATATAGGTGTCTTTATATAACTTTGCACAGCACCTAGCTAATGACTGACACCTCTGGGCACTACCATATTAAATACTAATCTCTAGGGACAATCAGTAGCAAACCTTCAACTATAGTCACTAATTTATATTTTTAAGGCTATCTGAACAAAGGAAATGTCTCAAAACTTACTATTTTTAGCAAATGAAAGCTGATAATAGCCCAGATCTTTCAATCAAGAGCACCCGGTACTGCTAGGTTTGTATGTCCCAAAGGTGGGTTCTGCTAAATAGCTGGAAGTAAAATGAAGTGCTTTTGTCTTCAGTAAGATTAAGTTTTATTTTTGGTGGGTGTAACTATATGTTTTTCCTTTCCAGATGGAGTTTCAAGTTCTCTTGCTACATTAGATAACAGAAGCCAAGAAGGAACTGGTGAACTGATTATTATTTTTCATGGCTCCAACCCCAGAGGCCAAATTTTTGCCTAGCACATAAATCAGCTCAGAATTTGAATCCATTTTAGTATTTTGATGGCATACTACTAGTATTAATTACACGATTCCTTTGACACTGGTGAAGTGTCTATGGAGTGAAAGCTAGTAGTCACACTGCCAAACTCTTTAAGGGAATGGATGTGTGAATCTCCCATGCATGAAAAGTATAGTATGGAGAGCGAGGGCAAAATCCTTGTCCCATTGAAGACAATAGCAAAACTCTAATTGACTTCATTTTGGCTAGGATTTCACCCCGAGTCTCTGGAATGCTAATTATTTAATCTGTTTCTATGTGTTACAAGAATGTTATTCATATTTTCATTTTATGATGATATATGAGTGTCTGCTGCTGGGGGAAAAGAAACACAAGCCAGAATTGGAAAATAACAGGTTAAAGAATATATTAAAAAGTTAGATGTATTCAAGTCTGATGAAATTCATCCTAGGGTACTTAAGGAACTAGCTGAAGCAATCTCAGAATGATTAGCAATTATCTTCAAGAACTCATGGAAGATGGGTGAGGTCCCAGAGGACTGGAGAAGGGCAAACATAGTAGCTGCCTTTTAAAAGAGGACAAAGAGGACCCGATAAATTATAAACCAGTCAGCCTAACTTTGATACCTGGAAAAATACTGGAAGAAATAACTAAACAATCAGTTTGTAAGCACCTAGAGGATAACAGGATTATATAAGGAACAGCCAGCAGGGATTTGTCGAGACAAAATCATGCTATATCAACCTAATTTCCTTCTTTGACCTAATGAATAGGATGGAAGCAGTAGACGGGATATGTCTTGATATTAGTAAGGCTCTTGACACAGTCCCACATGACATTCTCATAAGCAAACTAGGAAATATGGTCTAGATGAAATAACTATAAGGTGCATGCATGCACAACTGGTTGGAAGACCATACTCAAAGAATAGTTATCAATGGTTTGCTGTCAAACTGTGAAGGTTTCACACTATTCAATATTTCCATTAATGACTTGGATAACGGAGTGGAGAGTATGCTTATAAAATTTGATGAGGACACCAAGCTTGGAAGGGTTGTAAGTACTTTGGACAACAGGATTAGAATTCAAAATGAACTTGACAGATTGGAGAATTTCTGTGAAATCAACAAGACAAAATGCAATAAATAAAAATGCAAAGCAGAAAGGAAAAAATCAAACGCACAACTACAAAATGGGGAATAATTGGCTAGGCAGCAGTACTGTTGAAAAGAATCTGAGGGTTATAATAGATCACAAACTGAATATGAGTCAACAATGTGATACAGTTGCAAAAAAGACTAATATCACTCTGGGGTGTATTCACAGACGTGTCTTACATAAGACACAGCAGGTAACTGTCCCACTCTACTCAGCCCTGGTGAGGCCTCAGCTGGAGTACTGTGTCCAGTTCTGAGCACCACACTTTAAGAAGGATGTAGACAAATTGGAGAGAGTCCAGAGGAGAGCAACAAAATGAAAAAAAAAGGGTTTAGAAAACCTGACCTATGAAGAAAAGTTAAAAATATGGGCACATTGAGAAAAGAAGACTGAGGGTAGACCTGATAACTTCTTCAAATATGTTAAGGCATGCTGTAATGAGGATGGTGATCAATTCTCAATCTCCATTGAAAGTAGGACAAAAAATAATGGGCTCTATTTGTGGCAAGGGAGATTTAGATTAGACATTAGGAAAAACTTTCTAGCTGTACTAGGGAAGTTAAATTCTGGAATAGGTTTCCAAGGGAGGTTGTGGAATCTCCATAATTGGAGGTTTTAAAGAACAGATTGGACAAACACCTGTTGGGATGGTCTAGATATACTTGGTTCTGCCTCAGTGCAGGGTGCTGGTTATAATGACTTCTGGAGGTCCCTTACAGCCCTGCATTTCTATGATTCTAGGACTGGTGTTAAAGCCTGTTTCTCTGTCCGTTTTGAGGGTTGAAGCCTGTTTGGGTGTCTTGTAGCAGAGGGTAAGGTGGCTACATGCAGTATTTCATCTTTTTTTCTAAACAAAGTTGTATTTCTTTTTATTACTAGCCTACTACAAGTGCAAGTACATATTTGGAGTACCTGTACTAGGTTTAGCCATTGGCAAAATATGTTTTCACTGTCCATGGCACCCTGCTGGCTCTGTCAAAAATGGAGCCAAATATAATACTGTGTTTTCATAATATAGATATCTGTCCACTAGGAACTGAACTGAATCACAGATCACAAAAAAAATATCTGATAGTGAAGAGAGGTGGACATTATCAGCTTGGACTGGATCTGAACCCTTACTTTGGGGAAGAAATCTTTTGTACCTCATTCTCATACATCTGAACCATCCCGTTCACAACTCTTAGATTTTTTAAATGTCCATATTAAAATACAAAAGTTAAAAACAGACAAGCCTAATACAAAATGAAGAGCTGTACCACCTGCTTATAAGTGCACACAGATGTGTGAATATTCATGATATCTGTTTTATGAAAGTAACTGAAAACAATATAATAAAACCTCATTAATGTACAATGGTTTATGTTGTATCTCAAATGAGTTTTGCGGCAAGACACTGCCCCCCCCCCATAATACACACCTGTGACAGTTTTAGTAGAAGGCACTGTAAAATCATATTACTCTTAGCATAATATTACATAATTTAATCACAATGACACCTTATGAATTGTTTAAAATATTCATTTAAACCCCACATTTAAATTTACCAAAGCTCATTTCAGTTCTTATCAGCTTTGGATGCCTGTTTGAAATGCTGACTGCTAAGGCATTAATGCCCTCTCACCTATTGTTGCACTGACTCCAGGGTAAACGAGTCTATGGTGATTTCTTCCTCTTAGGCTCAAAATATTAAATTGAAATCTAGCCCCCCCCCATTGTTTTCTTATAACCAGGGGCCTCTACAAACATTATTTAATGCAATAAAATACATTTGCATAGTTCTGACCTCACTCAGAAGGAGGCAAGTGGGCTTATTTATCTAAAAACTGCAGTGAGGTATTCTTATAGTCTGTTGAGTTGCAAATCTGCAAATTTGCCTAAAGGCAAATTGGATTGTATTTGTTGATAGTATTAATATAAAACAAATCTACATAACTCTATACTGATATAAAAATCTGGCTTTCAGTCATGTCTTGTTTCTAAATGTAAACAATCTTTCGTCTGATTTCTGATTTTTTGTTTGTTTCTTTAGCCACTGCCTAAGCACAATATATTCAGTAAAGTTCAGTCCCCTTAAACCTCTAGACCTGCTTCTAATTTAAATTTCAACACATAATTTCCAATGAATAACTAAAATGTTTTGGCCCAATCCTGTAGCTATGACTCAGGCATTTCTTTCAACAGGAGGTTTGCCTCAATAAGGACTGCAGAAGTGGCCCATTTGTTTGGGATTTGTTTAGAAGTTAACAGCTAGTGGTTTTCTTGCTCATTAGAGGACTTTTTTTCTTTTCTTATCTTTTCTTTTTCTTTTCTTTTTTAAAGCTATCATTGTAGATTATCAAAATACTTCTCAACTATGGCCAATGAATTAGAACTATGTTGTAACATTGCATCATCTATATAGCTGTAAAGCAGATTTAACACAAACTAAGAATAAATCATTGACAAATAAATTCAATAAACATAGTCTGAATATTGAGCTTTGGCGGACATCACAGTCTATTTCAGACAAGCCAGATTTCTTGCCTTGTACAACAAATTTGTGCGTTCTTCTTGTTAAACAGTCATACATCTGAGTTAAGTGACTTATCCTTGAGAGCATCATAGTCTTATCTTCTCTAATCAGCATCCTACAGTCAATCAAATGCTTTTGTAAAAATTACAAAATACAGAGCCAGTATTTTTACTCTATCCAGTACATGGTCACTGGGAATATTGTTAACATTAATTGTCAAGTGCCAAAATCATGTTTGCTGCAGTCATAAAAAAAATAATGCTCCCTGCCTTAAAGGCCTGAAGTAAAATCCTGCCCCTTTGAAGTCAATGAGAGTTTTGGCATTGACTTCAGTGGGGCCATGATTTCACGTTTACAGACTAAACTCCTTTGACACATACAGCATTATACTGGTAAGCAACTTTACTTTTATAAAAATAAAATGGAGTGTTAAACTCCCCCTTCCTGCAGAGTATGAGGGTATATATATCTTACTGCGCTTAGAAAAAAATGAATATGCTCTTGCCTACAAAATCAGAATTAGTACAGGAATGACTTTCTACAGGCTAGACTGAGCCATTAGCTCCTGCCCACAGTGAGGTACAATTCCTTCCCTCCTCCCCTTTACTCTGGTATAGGTGGGAGCAAGTTATTTCATTCATTGTTGGGGCGCAGTATATTCTTCTTCATATACATGACCAACTTACTCTATCAAATAGGAGATTAGAGCCAAAGACCCCCCCACCCTATGCTTCCTACCCCTCTTTTGCGCTTCCCAAACAACTTGCTCAGAGAGGAGAGTAACAAGTCAACGGTATTCATAATTTATCAGTCCTTATTTAGCCACGCAGGGAAGAAAGAAGGATGGGGATTGCTCTCCTGCAATGCTGAGTTAGGGTCAGGGACAATCTAGCCATCAGTGACTAACATATTTACAATATGCAAAACATTACACAGCATTTCACATCTTTCTTAAAGTTCCATGTTAACATAGTTTACCTGATATTACATATTAGCCTACTCTAGCATTTTAGTTTTATCTAAAGTATAGTCCTATAAAAGTGATCCCTTTTCTAGGAGCCTATATGTGGCAATAGTTCAACTATAGAGAAATAATGGATGTTAACATTCAATACTTCTAATGTTTGGGTATGGCACAAAAAGCACAGAAACTAAGGTACCCAACGTAGGCAACAGAAATCACATTTAAAGGTTACTTAAGTAGAATTACAGTAATTCCATTTTGTAAATAAGAACTGTAATGGTGAAGTTTACTTGTGCTACAATGCCACTCACAGAGGCTGGAGATTAACTTCCTCACTTTATGTTATCTGAATACTGTATTTATTTATTTTGAGCTTTTCCCCCTCTAGGATTTCTGATTTCTTTGTAAATATCTTACAATTGAGCTCCAAATGAAACATTAAGCACAGAAAGGAAGTCATGCATGAAATATAGCAGCCATCTTACTCCAACACAATATAATACTTATCAGCTATTTTAATCTAATTTTTCTTGTTGCACTTTTTCCTGCAATTCAATGACGTTGAAATGCATCCAGTAGGATACAGCATCAGCCACTTATAACTCATTTCAGAAGATATGGCATGCTGGTGCTGAACTTAGGTAGCAAAAGTAAAACTGTGACACTCACAGACTAGAGTGTTGTCCAGTCAGGTACACAATTACAAGTACATTTACAAATAAAAAGAAGCTGCCTACCATGGAAGTGTTATAGGGAAATTCAAATCCAAGCAGCAAAAAGAATTTGTTTGTAATATTTAAACACACAGTGTTGCCAACTTTCATGATCTTATCATGATTTTTGCAATGTATTTAATGTATGTATTTAATCCCCAGCTCCTGGAGGCAAATGAATACATGAGAGTCTTTATTTTCATTTGTTTCAAGTAAGTTTCTAGCCCTCAAAACTGCAGGGAAAAACCTGAAAATATGAACTGAGTGTACACTACAGACTCGGAAACAACAGGCAAATAAAAAGATATCAGAATATGTTGGTAAAAGCACAAACAAACAGGGATGTGGTATTGCATAATGTTAAATATAGGATGATAGCTTTAAAACCTCAACTCAATAGATTTTAAAAATATAGTTGTATTTCTAGAAAATAATGTGAAATAATGTAATGCTCATCTGTTAGGATTACCTGAAGATTTGGAATTAGATTCATGTGGGACATTAATTAATTTTTAGAATTAATATTAAATGCTTTAAATTAAGCACATGCTTAAGTGCTGTCATAAAACAGCACTTAAAAAAAGGAAAACGGAGGGAAAATGTAACAGGAGTTAGCAATACATACCAATAAGCAACAGTCAGTTGTAAGATGGCCCCATTAGGACTGCAGCTGCTTGACTCTTCCAGATTTAAAGGGCCAGCAGTAGGAATGCATGCTTAGAAATAGCTCTTATGACCTTGCCTATATTTGAAAATTTGCACTGGTGTAACTATCTCAATTTCAAATTGATCTAGATACACTGGTGAAACCCCCTAACACGACAGATGTTAGCCAATTTAAACCACATTTAAACCGAGTTAAGAAGTTACTGGATTAATTTTTTTCCAAATGGCAAAAGGCCTTGCTGTATGTTAAAGTCTAACTTTCTTCAGATCTAGCTCTTGGCAAGACAATATTTGAAATACTTACTCTCCTACAGAATGAACATTCTGTCTCCACAATCATTGTTAGGCTGTGTAGGCACAAAAAGGGAGCGTCCTGGATCCATGAACTGAACCCAAGTCTCTGAAATGATACTACCCCTAAGCCACAATGCCAAACTCTACAGTTCTTATCTTTAAAGCTATTAAACTGATACACATTATTTTTACTACATCAACAATAGAAATTATCTGGGCTGAATACGTACAGTACCAAATATTACTATCATTTGTATAATAAGCACTTTGAGACAGATAACTAACCTTTGATATGAATGTGCTGATCAAAATATCTCATAAGCAAGCTCAGAAATGGATTTTTAAACTTATGCAGTAATGCATTCCATACATCTGAGATTCAGCTATAGTTTTTTATCTTTAAAGTTAGATAGTGATCATTGATACAGTGCTCTGTCCATAGAGATCTGTGCAAAAATGAACTGACTGTGATATTCATTATCATATCACTAACAGAAAGCCCAGATGTTAAAATGTAGCTAGACATAAAGCAGCAATGTGACATTCTAGCCTGGTTTATACTAGTAAATGTATATCTTTTTCTTTAAAAAAATCTTAGTTCAGATTAATTTCATCTCTAAAATTACAAACTATATTAGGAGGGCTACATGCTTGGAAAGAAGATTGACATTCTAGTTAGCATTAACATTTTTATTAGTTGTGGAGATTATCTATAGGCTATAGATGACCTTAGTCAACTAAGCATTCTTATATAGCTAGACACTAGCAACAACAGCCAATCATAAAAACATGTACTTGATTATTAGGTCTCAAGATGTATTAAATCAATACACGGTATCACCTTGAAGGCTAGGTACAGAGGCTAGAATGCATCTGCAGTTTCTGTAACCAAAAAAGCTAAATAGAGAATAATAAAATAGAATGCACTTTATTTATGTTCTGTGTAACAGAGATGAATATATTATTGTAAATTATTTCAGTTTTTTGTATCTTAACTTTAATGATTTTTCCTCCTTGAAATCAAAAATAAATATGGGCCATGAAGATGTTCTATAAAGTGACATACAGTTACCACTAAACCTTCTTCATTGTGCTAAATCCTGCCACCACAAATGGGATATTTCCACTGTTTACAACAGGACATGGTGGAATAAGAATAATGGGTAACAATATTGCAACATTTAATTATTCTTGGCAAGAATAATTTGTAATCAGACTAAAATGATGATGTTGCATTTTATTAACTATATTTGTATTACCACTGAAAACAAAGGAAACTAAATACACAAGCCATGGGTTATACTGTGTTTATACATTCTGCGCTGGGTAAGGGGCATGTACAGCCCTGCTGCTTCATGAGCAGTTACAGGCAAAGAACAGTGCTTCAGACAGGCTCTATTCTTTCTCTACTATCCCCTTGTTTCACGGGGTATATTACTCTTTTTCTGGTCCTTACCATTACCAGGTTACTACTTTCACTCCATCCCATGCTGGCCCACCTGGAGTGGCTAACATAGTTTGTCTATACTGCAGCTAGAAGTGAGCCTCCCAGCTCGAGTCGACAAACTTGTGCTAGCGGGGCTCAAAGTAGCACATTAAATATAGCAGGGTGGACATTGCAGTTTGGGCAGCAGCTCAGGCTCTCAAGCCCACTCAGCCCCTGGGCCTGAGTTTGGGTAGCTAGCCAAAGTCTCTGCTGGAGTCACAACATCCACACTGCTATTTTTAGTGCACTCGGTCGATCCCCACTAATGCAGGCTACCCAGGCTGGAGAAGGTCCACCTATTTTCCAACCATCTCCTCTCACTTGCTCAGGCAGGGGAGTAATGGGTGTGAAGTGCCTGCTTACCACTATGCATCCAGACCCATGGTTACTGAAACTATGCAGTATTGGTACTAGCCCATTGGGGGCCCTAAGCAGGAATATTCCCCCCTATACTAATAATTACTAGGGAGTCCCTTTGAGCTGCTTAGGACCCTAAGCAATGTCTTAATCTATTTATGCCTGGTTCCAGCTTGGCGGGCGGGGGGGAGAAGAAGAGTATTCTTACTCTCCCTGATATCCATGCATGGCAGTGTAAATCTGGCCCTAAATAAGTAATATTAAGAATCTCTCTTAAAATCACCAAAGCAAAGAAATTCATGGTTAAAGATGGACTCTTTCAGATGGCTTCACATAAATATTTAATCTTCTTCCTTCAACCTTAAATTGTCCAGTTGTATCTACTTACTGTAACTCAAAATTTTCCACCACAGGGGAATACCTCTTCCCAACACTGGTGATATTACATAGCACGTGAGTTGCAAAACTCTACGTGCATTTAGGGTGAGCTAAGGATGAAGAAAGAGACATTTGTCCTGAAGTCATGTTCATAGAAGACTACTCCATCATTAACTATTAATTTCCCTTTTTGTGGGTTAAGTCGGATCCTTAATTACATTTTACATAGATTTTTTTCATTTTACTTAATAGGAGAAATCTTTCTTGTGCCTGTTTAGGGAATCTCATCTTTTAACCACTCTTTTAAGACACAATTATGGAAATCTAAAATTGATTTGGGAGCTGAGATTAGGTACAATATAAGACAGAAAAACAGGAGAAGCTTTCTTGTGGTTGTGTAGTGGCTGATACTTTTAAGTATCCAGGAGGAGTTGTTTGAAATCATTCTACTTAAAACATAAATGATACCCAGATATTTTTGTCATCAAGTGATGCACCAAGCCAAAGCAGCTGTTCTGAAGCATTCCCCAAAACACATTGAGGAAGGCTATTGTGAGGGAAATTAAGGATATATACTAAATATTCAGCCTATAGTATGTACTTTTCTGAAATATAAGATTATATAGGATTGTTCACATTTTGGAGCTTTACTGCCAAAGCTGCATTGCAATGGATCATGCTGGAAGACCCGACCCATATGTGTGAGCACAGCAGTCCTCAACTAGCCAATAATACTTGTCCTTTCCTGTAGACATGCTGCCATTGGTCAATCCCACTTCTCTCTAGTAGGCTCCAGAGCTAGCTGGCTAGCTAAAGAATAACTGGCTAGCTAAAGAATTGTCCCATCTTTTCCTTTGAGTTAGTAAACAATCTTGCTCAATGATGGATTCTGAGGAGGACCTTTGGACATTACCATAGTATGAACAATAAATAACATTAAACTCATCCTCTTGCAAATATATTCATGAACAACTCAGAAAGCAGCATGTGACTAGTGCTTGCTGGAGATAGAAAAGAATTACAGAAGTTCAAGGTGGAAAAAGACTTACTGGATTATTGACACTATCCCCCTTTCAATGAAGGATTGTTCCCGATAGCACATTTATCGCTGACTTGTCCAGATTTAAAGATCCACAGGAATGGGTTTTCTTGGGAGCCTATTCTACTATAGCTGTAATTCAGCACTCTCCAATATGTCCTGATTTAAATAATAGCAGACATCTGCCCATAACAGAGGTGCCCTAAGTGAACTCAACAACTTAAACAACAAATTCAAACAAAATGATATATTTTCAGAAACAACTAGTGATTTTCAGTGCTTCACTTTTTGGATGCCCTGTTTAAGACAACTTAGTGGGACCTAATTTTTCAGAAAATGCTGAGCACTCACCTACTGAAAATCAATCACCTTTAAAGTGTTGTAAGTGGGGCATCCAAAACAGAGGCACCCAAAGTCACTAGTCCCTTTTGAAAATGTGGGGATAGTTTTTACTTACACCTTGTACAGGGCAAACCTTTTGGATCCTTAAACTCCCAACCCACCTTCTTCTCTGGATATCATCAGCTATGCCATCTGAGATAAGGCAGCTTTTCCCTTTTGCTTAATTTGAAACCAGCCCCTTACTAATTAGTGAATCTGAAATAAGATGCAAAGAAAGCTTCACCACCCATCCTGTGCTGAGAGTCAAGCAATCATACATTTTTGTGACAATGTGAACAACACTCTTTTCCTCACACACTTGAGCTGAGGTGACTTTGCATATGGTGCCATTATGCTTCGATCGAGGAATGTTTAAACTTTTCTGTTCTGTTAAAAATACAGATTTTCAACTTAAAAACCCACCTCATAATGAGGAAATAAACATTATCTTAAAAAGAAATAACAGAAAAATCCTACTGTGCTACACTGCATTTGAGGAATTTTTTCCTGTTTTTTTCTTTCTTAATTTTATCCCATTGCTCCTAGTTAATGCCACCCAAATAATGGTTGCTAAGAGAAGAGAAAGGGTGGTTCATTTAGATTAGAAAGTTTTCAATTCCAAGGGTAAGAGGTTTTACACTAATTGAACTGATAGTCACAAGGGAGTTGCTATGGAATTAGCCAACAGAGAGGATAAAAATGTATTTAGGAAGGTTTCATAGTAGTTTCAAAATATTATATATGGAGGCCCAAAGATTTGCCTTCAAGCACTTACACTTGAGTGGACAGAACTCCATATTGGAAAGTGAAAATCTAGAATAATTAACTGTTCACATTACTGATATTTTCCCCATTCTCCTCTAACTTCATCTTATGATCGTACCTCTGAGTGCTCTCCTCAACAGATCCCCGGGAACTACCAACTCGTCCTATGTTTAATCATACCCAAGGCATGTCCCATGCATTATCAATCTTTCGAAGATGCAGCAAAGCTCCTGGCCTCCACAAGTGAATCATGATGACTGATTTGTTCTGGCAGGGGATAAAGTAAGAGGGAGTGAGGGAATAGAGTTTCCCCCTCTTCTGCTATCCCTTCTTTCCCTCTCCCTGGCATGCTCCCTTATTGCTCCCACTATGACTCTGGCTGGGGAAATGAGGATTTACCAGGCAGAGATATATAAAGATTGCACAGCATAAGGAGCCAGTTCCTTCAGCACTCTTGGATATCTGTTACCTTCCGAAGTGAAGACTGATTTAAAGAAATACTTTTGCTTCTTCACAATGTCCCTGTCCTCCATAATTGCTCCCAGTAGTCCTGGTAATCCTGAGAACCGGATAGTCTCTGTCAGGCTTCCTGTTTCTTGCATACTTAAACAGTTTTTTTGTTATTTGTTCTTAAGTCTTTGACAATAAGCTCTTCATAGTTCCTCTTGGTCCTCTTATTCAATTTTACATCTTCTCCGCCATGGTTTATATTTTATTCTATTGATTTCACTAAGATAGGACTTCCAGTTACTGATGGATATCAGTTTGGATCCGATAATCTTGCAAATATTGCCATTTACCTGTGCTGGCTTTTATCTTTCCTTTTTGCTTCCTTTTCTGTCCAGGAGTAGGTATGCTTTCTGTGATGCTGTCACAGCACTGTTTACTTGCCTCCATCTTGAGTCTAAATTAAATTTTCCCATGTTTGATTTAAGGGTAACTTTGACTACCTACCACACTTTTTAAAAATAAACTCCTGCTAACTCTAGTGCTAGTTTTTGTATGATTCTTACCCCAAGTATGCTAAAATCAATTACATTGTGGTCATTATTAGAGTGGCTTTTTGATCCATCTCCTGTGCATTATTTAGTTGAGAAAGTATCAGAGGGGTAGCTGTGTTAGTCTGGATCTGTAAAAGCAGCAAAGAATCCTGTGGCACCTTATAGACTAACAGACGTTTTGGAGCATGAGCTTTTGTGGGTGAATACATCCTACGAAGTGGGTATTCACCCACGAAAGCTCATGCTCCAAAACGTCTGTTAGTCTATAAGGTGCCACAGGATTCTTTGCTGCTTTTAGTTGAGAAAGGCTCTCCTTCTGTGTGCTCTAGACCTGGTAGTTCTCAGAAACATTCATTTAAAGTAAATTTTGTCCTGTTTCTCCATTGCACTAGTTTATATGTATTTCACCCATTATAAGTGTTTAATTAGACTTAGTAACCTCTTTGATCTTTCTTGCTATTGAGCATTCAGTGTCCTTTTTCTCATAAAGAGGTCAATTCTATAACCCCACTCATATAAATGTATTTGTATAAGCTAGGATTTGTAGCCATACAATTTCTACCATATGATCCTCTCCATTCAGATATTTCATTTCATTAAATTCATTAGCCCTTTTGGACCCACACATTTAACCTTCAACAATGCAACTTCAACTCTGATGAAACTTGGAAAGCCGAATGGAGTTCACAAGAAGTCACAAATAATCACCTTGTGAATGACTCGATGCAGAAAATCCCTGGCTTCAATCTCAAGCTCATGGGCAACCCTAATTCATATCCACACAAACCAAGGCAGATGCAGATACTTGCTTCACAAATGGAAAATTAGACTCTCCAGTGTGCAAGTGTGGTCACCCTGAACAGAGTATGGAACATATAACAACTCAATGCTCAATTCACAAATGCGACGGGGGCATCGTAGCAATACATTCTGCTATTCTAAATGCAATTATCTGGCTTAACCATCTAAATGTAAAATTATAGATTTTGCTCTACATTTTCATCAGCCATACAAAGAAGAAGATTAGATTCTACAGAACCTTTCTGGACCTGTGCTCCTCCGTACCCCACCAACCCTCATCATCATTTTCTCTACAACCCAATATGTCCTTCCTATATTGTTTGCAGGCAGCTACTGTAGAATTGCATTCATTATTATGATTCCACTATGTTTCAGAACTGTTTGTTATGTTTTAGTTCCATTGCTTGGGTTTCTTTCTACTGCTTGGCATTTTAGTTCACTTGTTTTTGCTTTTCAGAGCCCATATTTGAAACATTCTAAGGTTGTCTGATGGGTTCTGCTGAGCTGTAGGTCAGGATTACCACGTGTCCTTGTCTTCCCCTGGAGCCCATAGTCCTATTGGTACTGAGATTTTAAAACTCTATTTGTTATTTTCATTAGCTATTCCATCCACCAGTTTCCCCTCACACCTTGCCCAGTCACTCATTTCAGTTTTTCATCCCTTACACACCCACTGATTAAAGCACTTTCCACATGTGCACGACCCTTCTGCCTTTGGCGCTATCTTGCTTAATTTAATTAATAAAGCTGTGGTCTTCTGAGCCATCATTATAAAAATTACACTTATACCTGTCCCTAATGGTCTGTGCCTTTGGCAAAGGGAATATTTGACTTTTAGTTTGGATACTTTTTCATTCATTTTTATGGTTTTCATAAGTAAGGCAAACCCAAACTTTTATTAGTTAGAAACATAACTCCAAATCTGGATGATATATGGACTGATTTGCCAGAAGAAGGTTTATAATCTGTAAAAATAACACAGTTATTGCCATTCTCTGGTCAGTATAAAGAATACAAAAATGGATTAAAAGGAAATTTAAAATAGACCATTCTTTTGACTATACTTGAGAATGATCTGCAGTCTAAGTTTTATGGATGAAGAATAATAAAATACATTTTAAAATGCTATTCAATATAGCATGCCTTTATTACTGAGGTTTAACATTTTAAATGCAGTTTTTGGCTGATACAAGAAAACATCGTGGGAGCCAAGTTGCTTCAAATGGATTTCAGAAAGACAGAGGCCAAAAACCTTCTATGAGTTGCTACAGACCCTGAAAACCCTTTCATGCAGCTGCTTTGTTCAGAGCTTTCAGGTACTTTATCATCACATGTTATTTTTATGTTCAATAATTTCTGAGTGCATTTATCATACAATGTGGGAAAATAAAGGAGCTGGAAAGAGGAAGAAATCTTAAGGCAATCTTAAGAATCTGAACTTATCTCAACTTCAGAATGAAGAGAACGGACGCTCTGCATAAATGAACAAGCTTGTTTGAAAGTCCTATTAATATTTTAAAAGTCTTAAGAATTAATGAATTCTCTTATGGTGAGTGTCATGTTCCTTTCTCTTGCAACATTGATACACATAGCTACTGTGCTGGGGGGGGGTTACTGGTGGTATTTATATGCGGGGGCGGGGAGTGAGGAACGGACAAGGGGCTTTTCAGAAGATAGACTGTAGATAAATTTTTATCACAATCGAGCATCAGCAAATCTTACCCGCAGAACAATGAGGCTCTGCTAGTTCAATCAATCATAGCTTAAAAATAATTTCTCTATGCCAGTTGTTATTATATGCAAAACTGCTACTATTTAGGAAGATACATTTTTATTAACACATGCTGGGGCACTTCTATTTTGGTCTAACAATACAATGGGGATTTTTTGCTCCACTACTGTTAACAGGAACTGGAAATCAATTTTATTTCCATGTGGAAAATGTACATCTCTTGACATTTAACTTAAGACATAGCCAGTAAGTTCACATTCATATGACAGCACAGTTCACATTGATGAAAACAATGCATTCCTTGTGTCACTGTAAATTTGATAAAAAGCTGAGTGTAATAAACAAAAACAAAAAACGACCCATCTGCAAGCATTAACAATAGTTATTAATTTTGTTTTACAACTAAGCCAGGAAAAAGTCTATATTTATTTTCAATTGCCAGTTAACATAATTTTAATTCTTTTGTGTATAATAAATGTCATTAGTGTTTAATTTTCTGGTTGTCAGAAAAATATCCCATGGAAAAACGAACCAGAGATTTAGAGATTATAATTCTGATTAGCATTTGTGCTATGTCAAAAAACATACAAAATGCAATAAGCCAACACAACTTTAAAAAAACATTTCTGGGTCTACAAGAATTAAGAATGACCTAATTTTCAGGCATGCTGGACGTTCCAATCAATGGGAGCTGTGGGTGTTCAGTATGAACCCACAGAACAAGACAGGACAATATACTGTATATGAAAAGTAAGATAGAACAATAGGAATTATTTAGTACAAATCTTTAAAAGGGTAGACTTTATGTCTACCAGAGGTTAAGACCAATCTCTTTCCCATAATAAACATTAATAATAAAATTCCACCTGTAGGCCAAATTAGTTTACTATGACTCTGGTAGATTTGACACCAGCCATTACTTCGGGATTTTGCTTAGGATAAAAGAATAACCGTAATTTTAATCAACTCTTCTTCTTTTTAATCAGTACAACATCCATTTCATGAACAATTTATGAAACTAGACAAAAACATGGGATTTCTTTCAGATTTGTGAAAAACAAAAGAAAAAGATATCCTAAAAGAGAACACCATCACCATGGATAGAAAACAGGCAGAATATGGTAGGATATGAGAAGGCATAATTGCATGCTTTGATATTTATGATGAAAGACCTGAGCTGAAAGAAAAATGACAAAAATGCTATCTTAGCCCTTTATGAAACAAAGAAAACCTGAAGGTCGTGCAATAGTAATTTTCATCATTCCTTCCAAAGCCTTGGCAAGCTTTGAAAATTCATATGTAATAGCAGCTAGCTTTTCTAAGTGAAAATACTTTGAAATCATCTTGGGATATACAGTATATAAAAAAAACCCTTCATTTTTCAACTGTAACGAAAACAAAATTATACTCCAGAACATTAAACTGACTCTATTTTAAATTATATTGTTTTAGCATCACAAAAATCTTTCATTACACTGTACGATTAATTTTTTTTTCAATTGGTAATCTCATACTGTGTGCATTAATTTTAAAACCAAGAACTACTGTAGATTAGTTAGGAAAAAAAAGCTGTAAAAATTATAATTTGGTCACTTAGTGTAAAACATTGCCAACAACAAAAAATGTAACATAAAAATGACTGCAAAATATATGTAAGATAATATTTCTGCTGCAGCATGCAGGTGCCCATTTCATATAAATCCAATATTACTGCACATGTATAAATATAAACAGCCAAGGTAAAGGATACCGGCAATCTGTATACTTCATAATAATTGTGATATTTATCCTTTGAACTAGTTGGGACAGAGTTAGGATTTGGACTTACCGGAGTTTTCTTCCTCTGTGTTCCTACATTTATCTGGACTACAGGATTTATGCTTCCTTCTTCCCTGAGGTAGAGACTGAACTTTTTTAAAGTTGTAACTTGACCTCAATCCTTGTCTCCTCCAGTTGAGACTGATTCCCCAGCAACATGAGGAAAATATGAAAGAATAACTGTCTCAGAGAAAGAAATAAAAATCAAAAACTTGGAAGAACCCATTCCAAACTTCGGCCAAAAATAACATCTTACTGAAAAACTAAGAGTAGAGCCATGCAGCATTCTGATTGTTTATCGTGATCTCACTATCACTCACCCAGCTCTTATTTCTTTTCTTTTCCACTTTTAGGAAGTTTATTTTTAAATGACAGGGAAATTCACTATATTGACATTTATTAACACACACAAAGCCAGCCTTCCATTGTCTACAGTGGCCAGTCGGGACCACAGGTGGTACTTCAAAAATAAGTATCTCTAATGATAACAGAGAGAAAATAACTACCCATTTCACCCTTCTTTCAAAATTTGCCCAAGCCACCTCTCTAGACTATAACAATTTGCAAGATAGTACAAGGAAGTACAATATTGCAGTCCATCTGAAAGACCCTATGCTTCTTTAGCATTTACTGCCTTACACATTAAGGCCTACTGAATAAGTATTGATTATTTTTTGTATATAATATATTTTTGCATTTGTATAGTTTTCCTATTCAGAACTTAATCCATCAGGTCCTTTTAGAAGTTAGTCTTCTACCTATTAAATCAAACCCACATGATGCTCTGATTGGATAAAATTGCAAGATTGGATGTGCACAATAAAGAACTTGAAACTTATATTATTGGGTTAAACAATTTCCTACCAGCAAAGAGTTTTTCATAGTAAAGTATGAAGAGAGCTATGTATAGTTGAGGTTCCAAGATGGGCTCTGTGATAGCATTCAATACTTTAAGATCCTAAGGAGGAAGAATTAATGAGGTTCACTAGTTTCAGAGAATTGTGTCTTGTGTCTTAGATAGTAAGGCCCAAAATCTGATTTCAGATCTCATTTACTCTGGATTTATATTGGTATATATAGGGTCAGAATCTAGAACTTAAGGCCAGATTTGTAAAGATCTGACTAGATGCCAATCAACATCTTTATGCACCCAAACACTTTTGCATATCTGGGACCCTAACACCTTCTAGATCTTTGTGTTCTTTTAGCTGGGAATTTCAAATTATGGCCAGATCTTCAACTTCTAAAGGACATGGCCTTCTTAGCAGGTATGGGACCACTACAATTAATTCTGGATTGTTGTATCTTTTTTTTCCTCGAAGCATGAACAAAAAAATGAGAAGGAGCAGCTACCCACCAGAAACACTATGTCCTGTTTGTCTCTGCACCTATAAAGACTCTTGCAATTTTTCCCCCATTTTTACTTATAATTGTGAATACTTAACATTTTAATCCTTACAAAAATATTATTTCTTTAAAAACAGGAGTATGCAGATGATGTTAAAATGCTTTCATTATTGAGATATGATCAGTCAATGAGATTTTGGCTTCATTATTATTATTAATAATAATTTCCATGGTAGTAGTGACTATAAGCCAGGGCTCCATTGTACTAGGAACTGTATAAATATTTAACAAAGATATCCCTGCCATGAGGAGTTTATCATAAAAGCAAATAGAGTAGGGAAACAGAAGGATAGTGATGTGATGATGGTCAGCATGATAAGCATTGGTCACAGTATATTGGTTGTTTAACAATTGTTGAGTTTGTCCTAGGTATCCTGGCACAGTAGAGGTTTAAGGTGCAATTTCAAGGAGGATAATGAGTTCTGATTATGTAGTCCTTCTAACCCAGTATTTCATTGGTTGAATGTGTTCTCCCATAATATTCTTATTTAGTGTGAGTAAGGGCATCTCAATCTAACCCACAGTTTGTGTGTTCCCTTATCTTCTACTAGGAATACCACAGTGATAAGTGTCTTAGATAGATCATGTACCACACACAGCAGATTTCTCTCACTTTAAATTGGACAAAATTGACTCAGTGCTGAGCACTACTCTGTTCTCTTTGCTTAGCAGGCTAAAAGTAACCCAGATCTCCCCAGTGGCTCTAGAGTTTCCATTTCCTGTGCCACCTCCCTGCAGCCCTCCATGGTGTGTTGGGGGCATGGCTAAGTGAGGGCTTTTCTATGAGAGGGCCAGTGCAGAGCTGGCTCCAGAATCAGGGGGCCACAAATGGCTCCCTTGTACTCCCCAGCTTTACCCAATGGAAGCTGGATGCAGCTGAGAATCTGGCCCGGTATCTCTGCCCTCCCCCTTAAAATGATTTCTAATGCAGCAGATTAGAATAAGAAGTTGTGTTAACCTAATTTGTGAAACAGCTGAACTCACCATTTTTCAGTTCAAAAATTCCCATCAGTTTTGCCTCAAAATTTCTGAAGCTGGTTTGGACTGATGATAAAGTTATAGTGGCCCACTCTTCTTCGCTGGTTTTATATGTCTTAAAATGACAGAATGAACTGGAACACGAGAGGACAGATTTTAAAAGGTATTTAGGCACCTAAAGATGAGGATATGTGCCTCGTGGAATTTTCCAAAGCAACTTGGTGCCTAATGCCCCGGGGCTTAGGCCTAGTGAGTATGACTTTGGGTTTGTATCTTGACTTGTGAAGCCTGCCCAAACTGCTAAAGATGAATCCTCAACCTCTGTGGGTTTTCAAGTGTTACTGGTAAGAACACAAAATGTATGCTGCTGAAAGGTCTTGTGGAACCATGAAAGAAAAGGTGACAATTGGGGAAATGCCTCTCCTTCAAAATGAACATAGTGATCTGTAAATATCTAATTAGTTTATTTAGTTTATTATTTTACATTCTTGTTTAGATGATAATGATGAAATCATGGCTGCATTGAAATGAATAGCAAAACTCCCATTGACTTCAGTTCCTGTGTATTTTGAGGAGCAAGCTATACCAATCTAAGCACTTTATGCTGGTGTAACTGTGTCTACGTTAGAGGATTGCACCAGTTTCACCAAGGCTGGCCTTACAGGTGGGCGACCACCCAGAGCACTGTGGTCAGTGAGGTAGATGCCATGATCAAGAGAAAAGGCAGGCCTGGGGTGTGAGGGAGCTTGGGGCAATGGGGATGGGTGAGGAGCCCAAGGTTGCAACAGGGGCTAGGGACAGTGTGGGGCTGGATGGGGAGGCAGCAGGGGCCCGGGATGATGGGGAGTGGGTGGGGAGCCCAGGGAGGCAGCAGGGGCTAAGGGCACCAAAATACAAGTTCATGCAGGGCCCCATTATCCTTAAGGCTGACCCTGACTTTCACTCTATTGGTTTACAAACCATCATAGTTATAAGTGTACAAAAAGTGTGTGTAGATGAGCCCTTAGACTGGAACATATAATCATTTGGTGAAATCCTTTCTGTGCAAAAATGGCCATTGGGATGGTGGGTTGGAAAAAAAGGAAAGTGCTGCCCCTTCCCAAATCAAGCT